>NW_015162068.1:8623-63993 GCF_001447785.1 Gekko japonicus
TCTTCAGCAAATGAAAGTCAAATTTCAACTTCATTCTGACTACTTGGCAAAAGTGGGCCACAGAATTTTACTCCAGTCCTATAATTAACCTTCCTTTGGCAGAAAATGTTATCTCTGGCATGGCCCTTATTCAGAACTGGGTAGTCTGAAATCTAATTTTTCACCACTTGAACACAGACTGCTTCTTAAGTCAATGGAGGCTTGACGTGCAAATGTGTTAAGTGCTTGGAAATGAGCTTGAGAAGATTTGATCAAACACAAAAAAGGGAGTGATATTTCAGCAGTAGCTGTGCTTTGTTCTTCATTTGATTGCATTACTAACCTCATCAAAATCATCACCAACTTTTCTTGTAAGAGCTTCTGTTATCTCTTGCGCAATATCTTGCTGTTCTGTGATATCTTGCATCATGTCATCAATTTTGTCCAGATCCCTGAAGAAACAAACATGCCAATAACTTGATTTCTCCAAATGAATTCACAGGTCATAACCCGACTTGGAAAGGGGCCCCATTGGTAGACCCAATATTTTGCATGCAGGGATCTCAATATTGTTGGAATGTATGTGGCCTGAAAAGCACAGGCTTCAATGAATTATGGCCCAGGTCATACAGAGGTAGAGCTGTCAACAGTCTG
Source organism: Gekko japonicus (assembly GCF_001447785.1). Classification (NCBI taxonomy): domain Eukaryota; kingdom Metazoa; phylum Chordata; class Lepidosauria; order Squamata; family Gekkonidae; genus Gekko; species Gekko japonicus. The sequence goes on from NW_015162068.1 coordinate 9,257, forward strand.
GAGGGGGGAAAAATCTCCTGTCTCTTTAATAGGGGCTTAATGGGATGTTATTTACTGGGATGTTATTTATATTTCCTTCCATGCTATGAGGTTTCAGCTGCCCATTTTCATACCTTAAGCCTCTATTAAAGGACAGGACATTATTATCCAGGGCTACTGACATCACTATCCAGAGGATGAACTAGTGTTGTCAGCCCAAGGCTAGCAACCAGCTGGAGGCCTACTGATAGGGTTGCCAGGTTCCTACATTTTGTCAGCAGGGGGCTTCCCACCTCTCCAGGATCTTCTTGCACATGCACTATGATGACTTCACCCAGAAGTGACATCATTGCACTAGGCATGTTGCGGGGGAGGGGTCACCAAAGAGTTTTGGCCGAACACTAGAGCGTCCCCCCACAACGTGCCTGCCACAATGACATCACCTCCAGGTGACATCTTTGTGCTGGGCACGTCCGACATCGCAGAGCTCTTCAGGGGTAGGGCTCCCCCCACCGGCCAGCTGGCCTGTAGGCGGATTGGTGGGCCAAAATCGGAGGAACCCCTGCCCCTATTGGGGGGATGGCAACCCTACCTACCAGCAATGGGGAAGCTCACCAGTGACATCATGACATTGCCAGAATTGCTGTGACATCATACCAGGCACAACCCAGAAGTAGTGACATCAAATGGGGTGATGCTGTAGCTACAGGCTCACACTAAATGGACATCATTGCATTGCCATCACAGGCAAGTTTCTCCTCCATTTTCCCCCTCAAGCCCACCTTGTGAAGGAAGAAGACTGCCGATGAAGTGAGTGTGGGACAGGAAATAGAATGTTCAAGCCCTGCTGTTGGCACACATAACAGACATAACCAATGGGTAGCTTGAACTGGCCACTAGCAAAAGCCAGTCGGAATAGGGAAAATGAAAATGCTCTCGCAAGGACTGAATTCCAGCACTTCCTAGAATGGAAAGTTGTACAGGCCAATAAGATCCATGGCTAAAGTCCACAGTGCTCCCACAATATTAGTCTCTCTAGCCAAAAAGGAAACCAAACTTCAACAGCAGCCAAAGATTGTAGCCATAATGACAAAGAAAATATCCCAAGAAATGTTGATTTTCCCCCCACTTACATATTTTCGTGTACTTTTTTCATTGCTTGGGCAGCATAACCCATGTTTTTGAATACTTCTGTGTTTGTGTAGGAATTTTCAAGTGCTTCACGCTGGAATTCAATGGTGGAAAGCGTCCCATCAATTTGGGTCAACTGTTTCTCGTATCTCTTTTTTCTCTTCAGTGCTTGCAGTGCAACTGTTTGCATAACAAGAGAGAAGATATCAGCTATGTATCATTTCATAATGCAATAGAAATGCAAATGCTTCACATATTTAGTACTGGACAAGGAAGGAAGGAAGCAAAATAGAAAACCTGAACACTGAAGGGTAAATGTAGGAGACCTAGAATCTCTCAGTCCCTTATGAGGGTCCTTTCCAATTTGTCATAAAGAACCATGTAAATCTATGTTTCTATTCCATGCATGCAGCAGAAAACTCCACACTAGGACTAATTTGGCTTAAGAAAACTGTATGGCGGGGGGGGGGAGAGAGAGACAAGAGCCCTCCCTCCACCAGAGAGTTGCCAACTCCCACTTGGGAAATCCCTGGAGAATTGGGCATGGAGCCTGGGGAAGGGAGGGAACTTGGCAAGAATGTGATTGAAGCTGCTATTTCCTGCAGAAAAACTGTAGTCTGGAAACCGAAGCAAATCAGACCCCACAGACTTTTAAAACAGTCTTTCCTGCAGCTGCTGTGTGGCTGCAGAGAAAGCAAGTTCCTTGGACCTGACATTAAAAAAATATGTGTAGTATTGATACTGTCAGTATGTATTATCATTACTCCTCCCATGTACTGCCATTATTATTATTACTATTAGTGCCATATAATCTGTTTCAACTGCAATTTGGTATATAGTGGGGGGTGGGGGAATGCTACCCAAGAACAAAAAGTGAAAAATCCCATAGATCGTTTACATTTAAAAGGAACAGTTGTGTTGTGGCTCAGTCCATTCATTTGGTCTGATTTTTACTTTATGAGTGGTTTTAAAAAGAAGTGATGAATTGACCTATGAATTTCTCTTAGATCAGGTCAAATCAAAAGACACAATTACAGACGTCACAATTCCTTTGCAGTTGTGTGCTGCTGGGACAGGTACCCTAAATGCTTTAATGTCACATCCAATGAACATTTCAAATCACAAGGGTGAGAAAATAGGTGGCTGTCTGTGAACTACACCACTACACCATCTTGTGGCACCCTAAAGATTATCCATTGTGTTTCTGTTCCATTCACACCCTTTCCTCCAAGGAGTTCAAGGGCACATGGTACCTGACACCCCCATTTTGTCTTCAGGACTACTTTGCCCAAAGTTAGCCAGTGACCTTCATAACTGAGTATGGATTTGATCATGGGCCTCCGTAGTCCCAGTCCAACACTGTAACCATTACACCACACCGTTTCCCATTTGAAAGTATCAGTAATCCTAGACTCTTTATGGAACTGTAAGACTCAAAAATTAACAGTTTACCCTGCCCCCGGAAGTGGTTAAATATGAAACGGCTAGTCAACTAGTGTGATTTGCAAGGATCAGTGTGGCTCCAGAAGCACTAAAAGAGTTCCACTTCCAGTAATGTAATTCATATCAACTCCACATTAGGACTATCACTTCCGTGGATTCTAAGGGGCCTGTGATGCTACGCAAGCTTTTGTTTTCACTGTTACATATAAGTTACCATATTTTCTTATAGTCGTTTTAAGAAAGCACCCAAAATGCATAGTTTACTACTGGAAATTGAGATTAATTGGACTGAAGAACACTTCTAAGCGTGCTAGACTGGGCCCTTAATAATGTAATTACGGAGTAGGGGAGATATGCTTCATGGCTTCCAATTATGCTCAGACTCTTAAATCTGTCCTTCTTGCAGTAATTTACTTCCATACTTAAGAAGGCCTACACCCCTCAAGGACATACTCAAACTCATGTCTTCATTTAAACTTCCTGTCTATAACATCTCTCGATACAGACAACTGCAGCACAAACAGGCTTCTTGCGCTTCAGTAAAACAAAGCTAACCCATCGCTGAAGGCATGTTCTTCCAGATGTGCCCTGACTACAGCGCAAAGATCAACTATTTTCAAGTGCTTGGATTCAGCAAGCTCTCTGTTGCACCCACTATATATAGAAACGCACACCGTAAATTTAGCTGATTATGGCTGTTCCGGCTGCAAACAATCAGTGGTGTGACAGGTAAATAACAGCCTTGTGTAGAACCAAAAAGGAGATGCTGACTGGCAGCAGCGGATAGAGGGAGCTCTCAGGATCAAAGCAACCAAACTTTGAGGACTTTGAACTTCACGATCTACCCAGTCTTGTTTGACTGGCTCGGCAACTGCAAAGCATTCGAAGAACACGTCATGAACCTCATTTCAACCCCTTACGTCATCGGAAATACACATTTTTAGTGAGAGCAAGGCTACTCCCTCTAACTTGTATCCTGAGCCATCTAGACAGATTTTAAAAACATGCACATTTTGTTGATGCACATAAAATGTCCTTCATTTTGCAAAAGTTAATATTGTATGACATTAATACATTAACAAGAAGAGTTTGGCAGTGTCAGAACACATGTTCTGAACGCATCTTTCATTACCAACCAAATTAACAAAATTATATCCCATAAAAATGTTGTTTTCTTTATGCCATGTGCATTGATTAATTTCAAAGCCACCCACATAGAGCACCTTTTAGGGCCAGAAATATCTGGCCCCACTGTGCCTACTTGGTAGCACACCTGTGGGGAGGGAGTTAGTGCTCTCATAGCCATCGCGGAACCTTTGAGTAGCAGTTGCTGAAACAGGAGTGATGAGTTTTTCTGCTAACATCTCCTAGTACCAGGATCCTTGATTTGAATAGGATGGGGGGGGTATGAAACAAAAAGGGGTACTAAACCCTGTACACACAAAAATCCTGTGCCAGGTTCCTTCTTTTCAGCATCTTTCTTCCAGCATTGTGTCTGCTGGGTGCTTTACTGAGAAGCCTTTAAACAACAGCATTTGTTCATTCAGTAAATGCAGGTCTGTTATTTATTTGCTGCACAGTCAACATTCCTTAATCTTGAGGATGTATTGTACAGAACACAAACTTACTTCACAGACACTCATAGTGACAGGAAGAAGAAGATCCCCATTCCAAAGAGTTCAGAAAAAGAACAGAGCCAGTTAAGAGTCAAAGAGTAATCTGAGGAAATAAACATAATATCACAGGTCACTTAATCTTTACACTGCCATTATTCAGAAGTACAATAGTAAGAGAAGCGCGAAAGCTCTTGCCTGGAGTTCTGGGGGGATTTATGTTAAAGTAGTATTCATTATGCACATCCCTGCTGAAATCCAAAATAAAGAAAAAAGGCTTCCCTGAGAGAGTGGAGACAAAACTAGCATAAAGGCTACAAGGCATGCCACAGTTGCTGACACATGCATTGCTCAAATTCAGAGCTAGAAGCCAAATAAAATTTGCAGTACTCTTCATTAATGCCTCCAAGCATCGAACTCCGATTATTTCACCAGTGCACAGTGATCAGTGTCTGCAGGCTTAGATTGCATCCTCTTTCTTTTACAGTTTTTTAAAAAATTAGAATATTTGTCACATGCGACTAGCGAAGGTGAACACAGCGTGCCGCCTGAGCCTGCTGCTCCTTGCCGCCTCTCACCACTTATCCAAGCTAAGGACAGTTTGGGAAGCCCTGCTGGAGCATTAGGCGCTCTAGTTCCTAAGCAGAGGCAGCGGGTGGGTAAAGGACTAGAAATAGCAAGGTTGGGGTTACAGGAGAAAACAAGGTGATGGCTGCTATCCTCCCAATATGTACCACTAGGGCTGCCATCTCTGGTTTGGGAAATTCCTGGAGATTTGGTTGTGTTTCCCAGAGTCAATCCATCTCATGCTGGGTCTTCCTCTTTTACTGCTGCCTTCAGTTTTTCCTAGCATTATTGTCTCTTCCAGTGACTCTTGTCTTCACAGACTGTGACCAAAGTACGATAGCCTCAGTTTAGTCATTTCAGCTTCTAGGGAGAGTTCAGGCTTGATTTGATCTAGAACCTACCTGTCTTTTTGGCGTCTGGTACCTGTAAAACTCTCCTCCAACACCACATTTCAAATGAATCAGCTTTCTTCTTGTCAGCTTTCTTCACTGTCATCACAGAGTTTTTGAGGTAAGAGATGCTCATAAGTGGTTTAACCATTGCCGCCTTCTGCGCAGTACTAACCAGGGTTAGCTGCAGTGGCACTACCTCTGTCTATGAAAGATCCTCACCTCCAACTACCACTGCTGGCCAGTAGCTACCCTTTGAAGACTCCTCTGCTCCCATCACCATTGGAACTGTCTGTTCTCTTCTGCTGCTGATTAACTGCGCTTCGGGTTCCCAAATCCCCCCGGGGGGCGGATTTCCCCCCGCTTTCAAGGCCCGACTTCTGCCCCGCGCGGAATTGGGCCCGGGGGAAACCCCACCCCTGCGCACGCGTCACCCGGAAGTGACGTCGCACGCTGGGGGCGGGGCCACGCCATTTGAGGGGAAAACTCTTTGTTTTCCCCTCAAATGGCATGGCCCCGCCCCCAGTGTGCGACATCACTTCCGGGTGACGCGCTCCCGGCCAAAATGCCTTTGGCAACCCTAACTGCACTACAATAATTTTTTTAAATGCTGTCTAATATGTGTTCAAGTTTTTAAGAACTCTTCATCAAGAAAAAAGAAGGTGGGTGAAACAAGGAAGAAAAAACATGCATTTGTTCCAGGCCATGATTTTAAGGTCCCTTGCCTACATCCATAGTAGATGCCAGATATGAATGGATGACTGCTGGGAGAAGCTATTATAAGATTGCAGCTTAGGCCTTCTAGGCAGAAAAGGGTAGGGGGAAGACAATGGTGATGAAAAGTGCTGTTAAGTCACAGCCAACATATTGCTACCTGGAGGGTTTTCAAGGCAAGAGAACAAAGGTCATTTTGCCATCGCCTGCCTCTACATAGCAACCCTGAACTTCCTTGGTGGTCTCCTATCTAAGTATCAGCCAGGGCCAACTTGGCTTAGTTCCCAAGATCTGACGAGACTGAGCTAGCCTGGGCCATCCAGGGCAGGAGGGGGAAAGGGAAAGACAATGGCCATCTCTAGTTGCAAACATAGCAACCAAAGGTTAGTCAAATGTCTAACACTGAACAGAACTTAGGGGTCCCTTAAAATTCCGAAAGGTGAAGGAAAACATGGCAGTGGAAATTATTTTTATGTGGGTATCTTCACATGTTGGGAATAAGAGCATGCACAGTGGCAGCAGGCAGTCTCTCGCCCCTGCTCTCAGTCCTCCCTCTGTAAATTTGAAGAGCAGGAAACAATGGGATGCATGGGATAGATAAATGGTGATGCTCTCTGTGTTTTCCCTAAATCTCTGTGGTAAAGACCATGGAGATGAGGGGAGAGTCACAGAACATTACCTGGAAGTAATGTCATATCCTTCATGTCACTCTACAAATTTCCCCATTCTTTATGGTTAAGACCAATTTTTATGGTAAAGCTGTGACGGTCCCCACTTCTTATATCTACTTTTGGAAAGGGCGTTTTCATATTATTTCCCAGAGCATCACCTGGAAGTACAATCATATTCCCCTGAAACTTCACCATCCTGAGACACTGCCCCAGAATTCTCCTGGCATTTGTTGCCAAAGGGCTGGTATTGACAGCCATTAACAAACACTAAACTTCCATCATAGGTACCTCAACTTCTATCAGGTAAGGTCACTTAGATCCATTCACAGTAACCAAACAACAAATCCAAAAAGTATTTATAGCTAGGAGAACCGATCATGCTCTCAGCTATGCCATTAAAAGAGCTTCTTCTGTTTTCAGTTTGCAACAAATCAACTAAAAGAAAAAAACCTTTCCAAATGTAGATCTAACTAGAGGGGGAACTCATGGAAGCTCATGTGCGAGAGGAAGTCTCTTTCTCCCCCACAAGTCTCTAGGTTATCTTCCACCCCATGTCTGAGTCTACTTCTCCACCTTCCTACTCAACACTTCCTTCCTTCCACCCCTCCTTATCCACCTGCCAAGCGTCCCTCACCCAATCTTCTCTTCCCTCCCAAGGGTTTCCCCTGCCTGCTGGTCTTCCTGCCCCATCTCCAGCCAATGTAGCAAGGAGGAGGAAGAAAAGCATACAGGCAAAGAAGGCAGGTCAGAGCCAGCTCCAGATTTCCTTGCTCCCTGGCTGCTGGTTGCCGTTCCACCATTTATTTTTTTGCATGACATTGTGTTGCTACAACAGCCTAAGATGCCATTTTTGTTGGTTTGTACTTTGTTCTGTTGTCTGCACAAGTCTCAGTGCTACTCTTCGGGGGCTAACCTCCTTTCCCCCAGTATTTCAGATTTTCTGCAAAGCCTTAGGGTTCCCTTGGTATTGCAGAACCCTAAGGAACAGCCAGGGCGGACCCCATTAAGCAAATTTTGTTATCCATATTAGAGATGCCAACCTCCAGTTGGGGCCTGGATATCTCCCAGAATTACAATTCATCTCCAGACTTCAGATATCAGTTCCCCTGAAGAAAATGACAGCTTCAGAGGGAAAACTCCATGACATTATACCTCACTGAGGTCCTTCCTCACCCCAAATTCTGCCCTCCCCAGGCTACACCCCCAAATCTCCAGGAATTTCCAACCCAGATTTGGCAACCCTATAACACAGAGCAGTCTGTTATGCTGTGGTAATGGCAAGTGCCTTACAAATATTGATACACCCCTCCCTTAACAAATTCAGGAAGTTCTAAGGACAACATTTGCCAGGTTTGGTTTCCTTTGGCTTAGAGTACAAGACTTCTCATTACCTTTCAAACAATTTGAGAAATGTCTGTGCTCAAAGAGAAATTATATATTACCAAACTTCTGAAAGAAAAATACTTGGGTTGTTGCAATCAGCTTTAAAAAATCAATTCGTTTTCAGCACGGTGATCTCCTCCGTGCAAAAGATTATGTTGCAATTAACTGAACAAGTCCTGCAAAATTACATCAGATACTTAAGCTCAGTAGTTCTGGAATTAAGTAATCTGTCATTAAGCACTACTACTGAAAATGAGGTCATATACAATATAACCCAATGCTGACACTTTACCTGTCTATACAAGGCATGGAACAATTTAAGTTAGAGGACTAGAGTGGTCTGAAGGCTCATGGATATGTGGACTGTGCAGCCAGAACATACCGAACAAACATATCTGATCCACAAAGAAAGCCAAGTCTTTAACACAGTTACATAGAGAGCTGTACATACTGTGTCAATAAATGCACCATTCCCCTTGTATCTCAGCAATGACAAGGGCTAAGGACTTTTAAAAATTTAAAGCTGAACATTCAGAGAATTGGCAGTTTATGGCAAAAAGATCATTGTAGCACAACACCAATTACCTTACCAAAACCCTTAAAAAGCACAGTGGAGGAAAGTGTAGGGAAAATGGCACTTGATAGAATAAACAAAACTCCCATGTGGATGCTCTATTGCCAGTACCAATACCTCTGCATTTGCAATAGCAATAATAGGGAAATAGAATAATATGGAAACAGGTGCAGCCTTTCTTATTTTGGCTGCAGTTGGCTAGCACAGCTATACTTCTGGTATATTGTTGTGGCCACCATAACATACAGAAACCTCAGTTTGGCACAGACCAGGGAGAACAAATTGTATGGTTTGCACTAATAATCAAAAAGTACCCCCCCCCCTCTTTTAGGTTTTCTTTAAAAGTAAAGTTAACAAGCTGATCCCCAGGCGGTGAAAGCATCTGTAGCAGTCCAAAGATTTCCCCAGCCATCCAGCCCACTTCACTTCAGCCTTGATGCAGGGTTCTTGTGACCAGGCTTCTAGGCTTGTGCTGTGCTCCCATGAAACTCTTGCATCACAACAGCAGGCAGGTCATTCACATGGAATGCTGAGACATCACCAGGAGAGGTACATAAGAGAACCTAGCAGCCACCAGAACTCATCACCCCACATTTTCCTACAGTTCATACCACAAACTTGCCACGGTCTTGTCTGGAGACTATAATGAGTCTGTATGTTCTGAACACTCCAAGAATAAATATTTTTCTCCGTTAATAGATAAATTCCTCCCCAGTAATGTGGTTAAACTAGCATCACGGGCGTCTACATCACAAAACATATTTAGTAAGCACTGGGGAGGATATTGCCAAATCAGATGTTTTGCTGCTGCAAGGCCCCATCCTTTTTACTGCTTCCTACCCAACACCCCCTCCCCATGACTTCAGCAGCATGGGCACAACCCATGTGTCACCACCTTGACACTAGACAGTGCCTTCTTGCCAATGCCACCCCCTTGGGCAGTGCAGTGCAGACATGTGCGCTGCATACTTCCCTCCCCGGTCACCCATGACTTAGATTCAGGCAGCTTAGGTCTGGGAACAATATCTCTCTCTCCCAATTGCCCATTCTGCCACCTTGGATCTGGGAAGCCCATACCCCATCATCTATACTACTGCTTTGGATCCCCAAGCACATGCAGCAGTGGCTCTGGGAAGCATGTGCAGCCTCCCTCAGTCACCAATGGCTTGGGTCAGGGAGGCTCATGTCTCTCCTCCCCCCCCCCACCAAATCAACCACACTGTTGTGGGCAGTGAGACAGTACCTGGATTTCACAGCCTTGGATACGGGCAGTGAAGGATCGGATCTGGAATGCACATGCCTCTCTGCTGTCACCCATGCTGCCGCCTTGGTTGACCTCCATCCCAGTCACCCATGCAGATGACAACAGGGGCAAGTCAACTCCGGAGGGAAGGCGGGTGGAGCTCAGCATCTTGGATCCAGTCCTAGCACCCTGGGCTGATTTAGTACACCAAGTGGCTGCTTCAGTAACTTCAGCATCCCAGAACCAAGATTAACAATCCTTCAGCACCTGCACTGTTCTGTGTATGCTGCTCTTGTTTAACATGTTAATTCTTTGGAGACTGTTTGCTTCCCTCCTCTATAAATCCAGCTCTGAAGTGTCTATGCAACAGTCATTTTAATGGAGGAGGCAGCCGTAGCCACAAGGATTCCCACTGCTACCATTTTCATGGTTCAGGAGCTATATACTCTCCTGTTCTGAAGTCCCCATTTAAGGATTAAATGATGGCTTGGCGTGAGACAGCATAGCTATCCTCTTCCTCTGGCAGCATCATGAAAAGGCTGCTGCAGGCTTGGGCAGCTTGCGTGGAAAGAGGTCCAGCAAAAACTGTTCGTTATTCAAGTGAGAAATCTGAAGCAATGCTAAGTCCCAGTAACTTTAAAGGCTGCTCCCAAAGAAAACATAGATGTCAACGTGGTTCTCCTCTGGCTCCTTTTCTGATAAGCACAATAGAAGACTCCTTATCTGCAGCATGCACACCCAAATCCATTTCCTGTATCCATTTCCTAGGGGGAAAAACCCTTGTGAAATCTCAGATTTGGAGTCTCCTCCCCTCCGCACGGACGTGTGCGCACACACACACACAAAAAGTTGTGTTCAAATGTTGACCCGTTATTAAAGACTTAATTACTGAACTGATGGTTGAAGAAAACAGAGCGTTTGGGGATTGTTCCATTTATTTTTACATACATACAAGAACAGAACATAATTTTTCAGATCTTTATGGCATGCTTTCCCAAGTGCTGTTCTACCACAGTCTTTTCTTCTTTCATTAATGGTGGAAGGTTTGAGGATCAAAGCCTTCTGAAACCACAAACTACATAGTCTGTAGTTTAACAACCCCAGCCACCAAGTCAGTGCTTACAGTTGGAAACACACTATGCCAGGGGTGGCCAAACTGTGGCTCAGGAGCCACATGCGGCTCTTGTATACATATTGTGCGGCTCCTGGCAGGGCAGCTGGGGAAGTGAAGGGGGAGGTGGGCCTCCCCAATCGGTCTTCCCTTCCCCAGTAAATGATCCCCTCCCTGGGTAGGCTTGAGGTGGGGGGGGGAGCAGAGGAAGAAAGCAACTTTAAATATATTCTCATTCTCTCTCTCTCTTTCTCTGAGACAAAGAAGTATCATTAGCAGACAAATAAATATCACTGTACAAATAAACATCATTATCGATATTATCAGTTACCCCTTTTGTTTTAATTTTTGTCAGTCTCGTCTAATGTTAATAAAATGCAAATCTGCATATTTTTCAATAAAAATGTGTGTGTAATATTTGTTCAGGTCTTGTGGCTCTCAAACATCTGACGTTCATTCTATGTGGCTCTTATGTTAAGCAAGTCTGGCCACCCCTGCACTATGCACATGATGTATAGATTTGTGCCTAGGGCAGAGACTGGTTTCCTGACTTTAAGACTAGGCAATAATAAGCCCAGCCCTCTTTCCTCAACTCTTGGGTCTCCTCAAGTCCACCAACACAACAACATAAGTGGCTGGATCTTAACCTGTTTAGGGACACATGCACAGCCTGATTCAGTGCATGTTTACTCAGAATTAAGCCACACCAGTTTTGTCAAGACTTATGCCTAAAGAAGTGTGAAGGTAGTCTTACCATGCAATCCTAGGTACATTCACCGCTGAATTCAGTGGTGCTTACTCCCAGATAAAGTAATCATGGGATTTAATCTTTTCTTTTAGCCAACATAGAAGTTACATTGAAAGATGGAACATGAGCACTTTCACCAAGCAGAAAACCATTTTTATTTTGTACTCTTACATAATTTTAGAACACACCTACATGACTTCATGCAGAAACTTTTATTGGTTACCTAGGGTGGGTCTCAACAGTGCAGTCTTAAACAGAGTAACATCTTTCTACATTGACGGAAGGCAATAGATTGCAAGTCTGTTTAGGATTGCCCTGCAAATGCAATGCAAACACATCACAACTGACACAGACAGCTCTACATCTAGATTAGCTCCCCATCAACCCTAAAACATAACATTCTGAAGTATAAAAACAAATCCATTAGGGGAGAAGACAGTGACTTAAACCACATAATGCTTTTCAGTTTATTTTTAAACAACAGGATCAGTCTTATGCATAACATATTTTACAACTGCAAATTAAGTTGCCAAAACGCAAGATTCTTTCAAAGCACTTAAAATATCACTGGGTCTTAAATAGTTACATTTTAATTTATTTACTTAGCGTATTTCTATCATGCCAATGTATCCTGCCAACCTAGCAGTTCGAAAGCAAGACATTGCAAGTAGATAAATAGGTACCACTTCGGTGGGAAGGTAACAGCGTTCCGTGCGCCTTGGTGTTTAGTCATGCTGGCCACATGACCACGGAAACGTCTTCGGACAGCGCTGGCTCTTCGGCTTGGAAACGGAGATGAGCACCGCAACCCTAGAGTCGGACTCGACTGGCTTTCGAGCAAGGGAACCTTTACCTTTACCTATCATGCCAATGTAATAATCACACCTGACTCCCAGGGCACCTACATCCTGGCCTTCAGGTAATTTGCAAATCCTGACTAGTTTAGCATTGACAGAAGCATCACATCAGGATACGCAGGTAATGTGATCTGTATTCATGTGCCTCACAACATAAAAGGAACATGATATCATTGTTAATTATAGTTTTTAAAGTGATGTAATTGTAGAAACTTTACAGACGAATCCGAAATGCAGTTCTTTTGCAGTAGTAATTTATTAAAACCAAGTGAGGTGAAACCTGCCAGATTCCTAGTGGGGGTAAGGGTCACAGTATTATACAAGCAGGAAACAAGGGCTGTAAACAGAGAGAGAGAGAGACAGCCCAAGGGAACTGATACTGTAAAAATAATGGAGTCTTCTTCTGGGGACTATGGGGGGAAAGAACAGGCAAGGCAAGAGCCCTTTTTTGAAAGAGAAAAGATGTTCATGTAATGCCGTGACTAAATGTTATGTTCACAAACATTAGAGACGAGCTTTGGGTATATGCATGGGGAAGCTGTTTCCAAAAGAACTTCCAAGTTTACATACATGGACTGAAAAATCCATACACACACTCATGGCACATGATCAACTCAGATAGATTTACTTGATTTTCCACATTCTTTTACAAACTAGGCAGTTCTTTTTCCCGTTCTACTTCACACAGAGTCATTTAGCAGCTGAGAAATGTCCCAAAACTGGACAACTGGGGTAAACTCTGACGAGAGAGACATTCTCCACACACTCGGAAACGCAGGGCTAAGCGTTTTGACACTGAAGGTAAGTCTGGAGTGCAACTTTCCAGTCCCCAAACTGTCAACATCTGAACTCACCCCGTTTGTCTCTGGTGCCGTGTTTCTTGGCCAACGCCAGCTCCTTCCCGATCCTGGCTTCCAGATACTCCTGTTTCTTGGTAAGCATCTCCTCTGTCTCCCGCAGACGGGCTAAGGCCTCCTGGGGAGTGGGGCCCCCCTTGCCTTTGCCCTTGGAGTAGCCGGAGCCCCCTCCGCCTTTGAAAAGCTTGTGGATCTTACTCATCTTTGCCCTTGTCGAGAATCCAGTCCCTGCCAGAGATCGAGCCCGCGCTGCAACAGTGAAGAGAAAGCAATCCGCCTGGTTCGCCCCTAAACTCTCTCCCGGGGCTCAACAAAACGCCAGGAGCGGCGTCGGCTGTATTTCCTCGCTCCGTCCGACGGCGGCGGCTGAGAAACTCCAAGAGGGAAGGAAGCAGTTGTTCCCGAGGCGGATGACCGAGTCACGTGACCGACACGCACCTGCCACAGGTGTTGCTACCTGCGGAATGTGCCCTGCCCCCGCCGGTCACAGCTGCCCCGGGAGTGCACTCTGCACATGCCCAAAGGCATTCTCTTTCTATCCTGCCTTTCTGTGTCTTCGAGAATAAAGCAAAGTCAAAATAAGTAGGTAGAACAATACAATTGATTCATGAGTGCTTCTCTTGGAGAGTTACACACTGGGAGAGTAAGTTTTTAAAGTTGTCTGGAAATCACAGCCCCGGTTGGAACCACCAGGTTGCCAACCTGCAGATGGAGACTATTTAAAACTACAATCCTAGAAGCTCAGGAAAAATATATCCTACCACAGGTTAGGAAAGGCACAAATAGGTATAGAAAAAAGCCTGCATGGTTAACAAACAAAGTAATGGAAGCTGTAAAAGGTAAGAAGGATTCCTTTAAGCAGTGGAAAGCTAGTCTCAGGCCCCGTCACGGGCCGGACATCGCAGGGGGGGGAGGCGTGGCTAATTGCCCAAGAGGAAACTAACGCGCGGCCGCCCGAGCACACGTCCCGTGGTTAGGGGGGAGATGCCGACCAGATGAGTATCCTGCAGCGTGGCACAGAAGCCACGCCGCGCGATCGCACTAGCAATCGCTCTTTGTGCGCATGCGCTGTTGGGTGCTGTAGCGCAACCTGCGGAGACGGGCGCCGGATGCCACGTAAGTCCACTGGAAACACGATCAGACGCCCGCCCTTGGCCCACAGTTTCCGGAAACTAGTACCTTGTAAGTACTAGTTTTTAAATCCGCACCTTCGGCGGGGAGCCACGGGTTTGCCACGGGAGCACTGCGCTTCCCAGATGTTGGGGTGTGATCGCGCCCAGAAAATCCACGGGACTCCCGTGCCTCTCCCGCGGCAACTTTGCCGTGTGACCGGGGCCTCAGTGAGGCTGATAAAAGGGAACACAGGCTGTGGCAAATAAAATGCAAGTCTGTGATCAGGTAGGCAAAAAGGGAATATGAGGAGCATATAGCAAAACACATAAAGACCAACAATAAAACTTTCTTCAAATACATTAGAAGCAGGAAACCAACTAGTGGGGCAGTGGGGCCCTTGGATGACCAAGGGGTAAAAGGAGTACTGAAGGATGACAGGGAAATGGCTGAGAAGCTGAATGCATTTTTTGCCTCTGTGTTCACTGCGAAAGATGCGAAGTGCTTGCCCACTCCAGAACCACTGATTTCGGGAGGGGTGTTGAAAGACCTGAGTCAGATTGAGGTGACGAGAGAGGAGGTCCTACTTAAAAACTGATAAATCACGAGGCTCGGATGGCATACATCCAAGAATTCTGAAAGAACTCAAATGTGAACTTGTGAATCTCCAGACAAAAATATGTAATCTTTCATTAAAATCTGCCTCTATTCCTGAGGACTGGAAGGTAGCTAAAGTCACTCCCATCTTTAAAAAGGGTTCCAGAGGAAATTACAGGCTAGTCAGTCTGACGTCAATACTGGGTAAATTGGTGGAAACTGTTATTAAGGAAAGAATTGGTAGGCACATAAATGAACAAAACCTATTGAGGCAGACTCAGCATGGGTTCTGTAAGGGAAGATCTTGTCTCACTAACCTGTTAGTCTTCTTTGAGGGGGTGAACAAACATGTGGACAAGGGGGACGCAAAATATGTTGTTTACCTTGACCTCCAGAAAGCTTTTGATAAAATTCCTCATTAAAGTCTCCTAAGTAAGCTCAATAGTCACGTGATAAAAGGACAAGTCTTTTTGTGGATCAAAATGGCTAATTAATAGGAAACAGATAGTGAGTATAAATGGGCAATTTTCTCAGTGGAGGGTGGTAAGCAGTGGGGTACCACAGGGATCAGTACTGGATCCGATGCTTTTTAACTTGTTTATTAATGATTTGGAGTTGGGAGTAAGCAGTGAAGTGGCTAAATTTGCGGATGATACGAAGTTGTTCAGGGTGGTGAAAAAAAGTGAGGATTGTGAGGCACTCTAAAGGGATTTGTCAAGGATGGGCAAGTGGGCATCAACATGGCAAATAGGGTTCAATGTGGCCAAGTGCAAAGTGATGCACACTGGAGCCAAAAATCCTCACTATAAATACACGTTTATGGGGTCAGAACTGGCAGAGACTGAACATGTCACTGAACATGTCAAGACAGTGTGCGACTGCAATAAAAAAGGCCAATGCTATGCTGGGGATTAGTGGGAAGGGAATTGAAAACAAATCAGCCAGTATCACAGTGCCCATGTATAAATCAATGGTGCAACCTCATTTGGAGTACTGTGTACAGTTCTGGTCACCACACCTCAAAAAGGATATTATAGCATTGGGAAAAGTGCAGAAAAAGGCAACTAGGATGATAAAAGGGGACGGGTAGAACACTTTCCCTATGAAGAAAGGTTAAAGTGCTTGGGGCTCTTTAGCTTGGAGAAACGACGACTGAGGGGAGACATGATTGAGGTTTATAAGATTATGCATGGGATAGAGCAGGTAGAGAAAGGTACTTTTCTCCCTTTCTCACAATACAAGAACTCGTGGGCACTCCATGAAATTGCTGAGCGGTCGGGTTAGAACAGATAAAAGAAGTACTTCTTCACAGGAGGTGGTGGCAGCTACAATCGTGGACAGCTTCAAGAGGGAATTAGATAAACATATGGAGCAGACATCCATCAGTGGCTATTGGCCGCAAGGTATAGATAGGAACTCTGGGGCAAGTGATACTCTGTATTTTTGGCGCTTGGGGGTGCTTGGGGGGGGGCAACAGTGGGAGGGCTTCTAGTGTCTTGCCCCCACTGCTGGACCTCCGGATAGCATGTGGTATTTTTGGCCACTGTGTAACAGTGTTGGACTTGATGGACCATTGGCCTGATCCACCATTGGCTTCTCTTATGTTCTTATGACCTGGGGGTCTCCTGGAATTGCAACTAACCTCCAGACTACAGAAATCAGCTCCCCTGGAGAAAATGGCTGCTTTGGAGAATGAACTCTGTGACACTGTACCCTGCAGAGCTCCCTCCCCTCCCCATCTCAAGCTCCTCCCTCCCCAGGTTCCTGGAGCTGGCAACCCTAACCAATGTTCCCTCTAAGCTGCGGAGTCTTGTGAGCAAAAATTCTACTTTGTGAGCCGCTGGCATTAAAGTTGTGAGTGAGGAATTTGGATACTGCATAAATCAGTTTGCTCTGGAGCCATCCTTCCTGAGCTAAGACAAAAATGTGTGAGCTGGAGGCTAAAAAACTGTGAGCTAGCTCACACTAACTCAGTTTAGAGGGAACACTGACCCTAACCCTCTTACATACCTTGTGAAGCCCATAGTTGTTGGGGTCACAAAATATAGACAATCCAGACCCTCCCTCCTCTTAAAATGAAGACAGCTGTTTCTAAACGATACTCTGTGCAGACCCCAAGGTGATGTCTCCTGGGTTTTTTCTGGCATACCACCTGCTCCACGGAGGTGAAGGAAAGCTGGGGTTGGCCTGACCTGGTGAGCATTAAGGGCTTTCACTAAACGATTTGATGTTTCTTGAATGGGGAATTTGCCTACAGACAAAGGGAGTTAGTGTATTTAAACAAATTACCTCTCAAAGCTGCCTACTGAGTTCACAGCAGCGGTGGAATTCAAACTGTGAACTTGGCCTACTGTAGCACACATATGTCTCACACTGTTAGGAGACCTGTAGTGGTTTTGTTTTGATGGGAGTATGACCTTTCCCACCTGCTTTAGCCCATGTTATACATTTTTAGGGCTGCAGTCCCAAGCACATTTACCTAAAACAGGTGTCCCCAGCCCTTTTGAGCCTGTGGGCACTTGGGTACAGCCACAAAATGGCTGCTGCAGGAGGCAAAGCCAGCCACAAAAAGGCTGTTGTGGCTTATCTTCACATAGTCAAGATCCTTGTGTTGTAATGGCAGCTGCTGCCAAGGCAATGTTTTTTTTAAAATCCGCACAGTCAATCAAATTTCCAGTAGCAATCGGAAACCTCAAGTGGTAGGGTTGCCAGGCCAGGTTGGGAAGTATTTGGAGATTTGGGGAGGGTTCAGGGAGGGGAAAGATTTCAAGGGGGTATAATGCCATAGAGTTCTCGATGCTTGAAAAAAGCAAAGAACATTCTGCAGGATTTGTCACACCCTGAACACTCCTTGTTTGAACTGCTGCCTTCGGGTAGAAGATATAGGACAATTAAAACAAGGACAAACAGATTAAAAAACAGTTTTTATTCGAGAGCTATTATTGCTTTAAATGCTGCATGAAGTTGGAATTTGGGTGACATTGGTGGTTTAGGTTGCAATGTAAACCTTAAGGGAGTTATGGGATGGATGTGAATGGTTGTGTGAGTGTATATGTGTATGGCTGTAGATCACTGAAATGATTGCACCTTTAATTTCGTTGTACTGTGTACAATGACAATAAAGTATATTATTATTATTATTATTATTAATATTGGCCATTTCCAGCTCTCCCACTGGCTGGGCAGTGTGGTTCCGACAGTCATTGGGCTGCCAGCCACCCCTATTCCCTGCCCACTCCCAATTCACCCACTGTTGCCTGTCAGAATCACTGGCACACATCTCGCTCTCCCTTGACAAAGACACTTCTCCTGCTTCGCTTCTCCGTGGAAGTAACTTTTCTCTCAGTGGCTGATGGTAGACAACCTGGCTTGGTTCACTGTAACCCCCTCCCCTGCCCACTGCCCTCTTGCCCACTTTCGTGTCAGAATACACTGAAAACGGCTCTCCCTCCTGCTTCCAAGGTTGGGGAGACCATGGCCATCAAACCATATTATTATTATTATTATTATTATTGCATTTTGATCGCTGTTGCCTGGGGATCTGTTATCATAGTGCGAGATGTCCAACCACCACCTGGAGGTTGGCAACCCTATTCACTGGTCAAAAGCATCACCTGGCCTCACCCACTTTCTAAAAGCACTTAGCGGGCACCACAGTGGGGACCCCTGACCCAGAAGAAAGGCCTGCTAACTCAATGAGAGTAAAAACGTCTAAGATCAGGCATTTATAGCATACAGAAGGAAAGCTAAGCAGAAGGAGACTAGCCAGCAGAGCCCACGCCTTCGCAAGGACTTTTGTGAAATTCTGACACCCAAGCCCCGCCTCTTGAGATGACGCAGAGCTGCAGTCCGTGGGGCAACTCTATTCTGTATGCAGTCTCCCAGTGTCCCGGCATACCCGAACAGGAAGAGTTGAAACAGTGGCACGCACATGCGCATTATGCAAACATGGCGGAATTGGAGATTGGGCAGCACTGCGAGGTAGAACACTGCCAGCAGCTGGGTAAGAGGGTCCGGAGGCATGGACTGTAGACCCTCTGCGAAAGAAAGAGCAGGGCAACCGGCAAAAACGTGTTACGCAGAAGTGGAAGGGCGAGACGCTTGAGAAAAGGGGTGGTGCCTCTCGGCAGTTCCCAAGTGCTTATGGTGCTTCGGTACCCATTGACCTTCCGGTTCTCTTTTGAATGCGGGGTTGTCAGCGCTGAAGGCGTAAGACGCGGTGCCGTAGAGATTGGGGAATAGAGCGGCGTTCTGTCTGATTTGAGGCACTTGCCCTGCGTGTAGGTTGGCGTTCAAATAGAAACCTTCTTAACTGCTCTTAAATGACTGATTCCTAAACAGGAGGAGGCTATACGCATTTAAGGGCGTGGCTTCTCGGGAAGCGGGCGTGAATTTTGCCTGCTAGCCATTGCCTGGTTTCTCTAGTCTCTAGTTTGTCCAGGTTTCCGTTGTAACTGTAGGCAATCATCCTGTGACTAACATGGAAAGGCGAGAGAAGCGTCAGAACTCACGGCTGCTTGGTCACGTTTGTAGGAGGAAATAGTGTTTGCTCAGTAATAAGATTAAAATGAGATGGTTCGCTTTACAGTCATTCTTTAAGGCAGAGTAGAGTACGCTATAGTAGACGAGCGAGTGAAAGACACACTGTATGTGCATACATACAGGCGCTCTATTTTATAATTACTTTTATGACTTAGACCGTGAAGTTCTTGGTGAACAGAAGTCAGACTAGGATTGGGGCGACTCAGATTTAATTTGTCATTCACCTGTTTTTGGGATAACCTTCCTTACAGGCTTGTTGTGAGGAACTGGGAAGAACCACATGCACCTAAGACAAGGGCAGCATAAGCACAGGGTTGATCGATAGTGCTGCACTGGCAAGGCGGGATATAAATTGAAAGTAATAAATAAATAAATAGAAACTGTTTCTGATGCCGGGCACAACCTAGGCAGATGGACACAGAAGCTCTCTTCCACTTTCTATGTACCACTGCTGAGAGGTCCAAGGGTTACTTAGGCATCAGTTTCTGCTACTCAGATACTTGCATGTGAAGCAGTGGGCTGTAGTCTAAGAAAGCTAGGCTGCAATAGACTAATACAGCTAGTCCTCTGGCATCAAATACTTGATGTAATCATGTAACTGCTGCCAAATTGCACTGCTCACAGTTGTACTACTTAACTCTCATACCAAAAGGAGCTAATTTTGGCAAGCTTATAACAAAGCTAAATCTGTATGCTGCAGTTATAACGTGTTTCCCTTTGGGCTAAACAATACACAAGACCCTATGCTTAAGGTCAGAACTCCGAACTGTCAGGAGACTCAAAGGAAATCTAATCTGGAGTAATGGTCTACATTTCTGTTAGCTATTCATAGTTAATTCATTGTTCCATGTTCTCTTAAATGTCAAATCTCTTACCTTTCCCTGTGTTATGTATTCATGAATGTTGGCAGGGAGAGACCAGCTCGAACAATAATCAGTGCTGGATGCTGATGTTAAATCCATTTGATGGATTGCTATTACTATTGCAGGAGTAGGGTTCTTTGGTTTTAACTATGGTTATTTTTTATAAAGGTTGACTTTGCAAAATGGAGCTTTTTGTGTTGCCATTTTCACAATCTTAAGTCTTACTCATTAAGGGCACAGTTTCTGCTTATACAATGGAACATGTGCTGATGGAAAGTACCTCCACACTCACTTTCCCCCAGTAATCTGTTGTGTGCTTTGAAACTCTGCTCATAGGTAGACTTCCTGGAACATCATGGACAGAACCTGGGAGTGTCCTTTAGGAAGGAAAGTGGCAGAAATCTTGCAAGGGTAATAAGGCACAGTATTCAGTATCAGAGATAACCGTATTGGAACATCTTTGCTAGCATTACATTCAGGGTGTGTTCCATAAACTTACTTATTGAGATATTTATACCCCAGTTTTTCCACAAATGAAGGCAGCTTACAGATTCAGATCTAAAACTTAAAGAATGCATTAACACCCCACATAACCCCCTCTTGGCTCCTATAATAATTTCACTCAGCCCATCTTTGCATATGCTGTGCAAACTCGTTTTCTTGTAAGATTCACTGAATCAGTGGGACTAACCGTGCAGTAAAGGTGCACATTGTATTGTTCAAAAATCATGAAAGTGGGTAAGAATCAGCACCTTCTTTGAGAGGAGAGAGGGGATTTCTGTGAGAACCAGATGATGGCTGAAAGCTGAGGTTTTTGTTGCAATTGAAGAAATGTGTTTACAAAGATAAAAGAAGCATTTGGCAAATTACACCAGTAAGAGTTGGCAGCATGGGTTGATTGTCTTGCTTCATTGTAGATTTAGTAAATAAGGCTTCACTGAAAGATCTAGGTTTTGTAAGTGCTGTGATTTGGCCTCTTGAAATGTACACTGATACAGCTAAAAATTGTCATCGTTTTCATTTCAGATTTTCTACCTTTTGTGTGTGATGGCTGCTCCCGAGTTTTCTGGTATGAAGAAATTAAATAATATTATTTATGAACTGTGGTCAGTTTTCTTGGAGCTTAATAGTAATATAACTCAAAACTTTGTCACAGCCCTGAGGAATTTAAAACCAGTGAGTTCAGAGATGAGAGGTGGCTGAGGGAGTGTTGGAGGCAAGACAGAAGCAACCAACAGAGAAATGCAAGCTTTGGGACAGGAAAATATTTGTTGCAAATAAGCATTTTTCGTGGAGTGGGGTATACCAATCAGCACAACTTCATTTTGAAAGTACCAAGTCTCTCCCAGTAGTTTTGGTGTGATGTAGTGGTTAGACCATCAGTTCCCAACATGACACCATGGTGTCCATCAGTGTTTTGTGGTACCGACTTACTTCTCCCCCAAAGCAAAGAGCAAGCCATGGCTTTCCTCTACTTGATTGGAATAAAAAGTCCTTCAGAAGACCTAGGAGGTGCCGTGAGTCTACAAGGAGCACCCATTTGGAAACAGCTGCCCAACATTTTGTGGCTGCCTTCTCCACAGCAACCATTTTGTGTTTCAGCCTACCTGCCATAACAGTCATTTTGTGGCTGATCCCGCTAGCCTCCCTTAAAATTCCAAATGTGACCAAAGGCTCAACAGGTTTGGTGATCCAGATCAGAGTGTTGCACTCAGATCAGGAAGACATTCTTCAGATCCTCATTCTTCAGTGAAGCTGAATGTGGCTCTGGATAAGCCCGATATTGTAGTGTTTTTCTGAGGATGACATTTGTAAAGGATAGTCGGTGCTCTGAGGTTTTTGGAGGAAGAGCAGGATATTCTAGATAGGTATGTTCTCATGTTCTTTCATGTTACATGATACTTTAATTGTAATGTAACTCTTAAGTCTTCAGCACAGAAGCCGGTCAGCTCATGGTTGCTCTGAGGTGAGTGTGTCATTCTTAACTTAATTGTAGCATATAACATCTTTGGTTTGTGGGAAATTTAGTTCCTTTTACTCCATCTGGGGTAACTTTGTACATAATACTTTACAAACTTTGCTTGAAAGCACACCCACTTATCTCATGTATAAACCACCGCCGCCACCCCACTGTAAACTGGCCCATGTATTGGGATCCTGTGGAGAACACTCAGCATTAATATGGCCGTTTAGGGAAGCAGCCTGAAGTCAATTCTGTCATCATAGTGGCCCAAATAATCTTCCCATTGATGGTGGAACTGTGCAGCCAGCTGCCTTCTTCACTGAGCTTTCTTCACACAATCTTGTAAAGGGGAATTGTGTGCATTTTAAAAGGAGCAGCTTTGCATGCATGAGCCATGTCTTGAAATATGGTGCTTCACTGTTACTTTGTAGTGGGAAAATGGATTTAAATGTCCCACTCTGCTTTCTGTTGTTTTATGTAGGTTTATTTAATTTACTTTAAACTGTTTGTCTTAAGGTTTTTACAAGTATCCTTTGCTTTACCTATATATTACTATTCTGCCTGAGACTATCAAAATGTATTCTGGCTTCAGTATTCATAAGTAATGCTTCTTTTCTGTTTTAGTTTTGCTAACATTACTGTTAGAGGATATATTACTTTACATATCTCACATGAGTAAAGTCACACATGGGAAGTAATTCTTGGGAACAAGTCACATATGGAAGTATTCTTGGGGGTATTTTTTATTCAGAAAGGTCTATAAATTGGGTGGATGTATCATTGAAGAAAATGCCAGGATTGAACCACTATTTCAGAAACTGTAGATTTTAGTCAAACTGTGGTGCATATTTGTAAAGTCATTTCTGAACAACATACTCTTATACGACATTTTTAAAAAATTGATTTAGGTAAATCTGAAAAGTGAGGAAGTGAAACCAGATCATCACAAATCTTTCTTGTGCTCGTACAGAGGTTGTGATGGGAAAGAACTTGTACCAGTACTATGCTCATTTTGTGAAAAGCAGTTTTGCTTAAGGTGAGCAAAAGAATTAATTGTTACTCTGTTCTTGCATTAGCCTGTTGGTTGGCTACTAGTGAATGTTTCTTCAACTATTATTGTTCACAGGCACCGTCATCAGTCAGACCATGAATGTGAGAAACTGGAAACCCCTAAGCCTCGCATGGCTGTCACCCAACAACTTGTTAAAAATATTGTAGGCAAGTATAGTAAAAAGTACTGTTTTCTACAGAATACTAATCCAAAGGAGCATCAACATTATTTATTTGTACAATCCCCAGCTTTGGATTTATTAGTTTGCCTAACAGCCCTGCCTTCCACAGATGGAGGCATGAGACGTATCTTAAGCTGCTTGTTTTGACAGTGACTTGAAGAGAAGGCTGCATTTCTAACTTCCATTTCCCCATAACCACTCTCAGATAGTGCCATATCACATCAGATGCATGTTTCTCTGCTAGCTGGGTTACAATTTTGTATTTTTATTTACTTCATTTGTATGCCAGTTTCTTTCCCTGAGGGGACCCAAAGTGGCTTACATCATTTTCCCCTTCTCACAACAACCATGTGAAGTAGATTAGAGTGTGCAACTGGCCTAAGCAGAGTGGGGGTTCAAATGTGGATCTCCCAGATCTAGTTCAACACTCTAACCGCTATACCACATAGGCTCCATACACTTGATGTACTTTTGAGTCTATTATGATTAATTTGGCCAAGGGGAAAAGAACAAATAATGTCACAAACTGTATTTTCCAAGTGACAAAATGTTACAGTTTCAATGGTAGGAAAACACAGTTCAGAGACTTCTGTATTCCACATAACAATTGACTAACAATTGACTAACAATTGTGCCTTTATAGGAATAAGAAGCCATTGTAATGAAAAGTCCTTTAGAAAAAAGGTGACTTTTCTCATGCGTCTGGGCTGTCGCAAACATCTGTCATTTTAGATTTGGTGCTGTGCAGTCTGTCTTGAGTATACAGAACAATGACAGGCACACAGCGATCAGAGGTCAAATAAAAAGTTCCGTTCTATGTATGCAAGCTAATGGAAGCTTTGTGTTTTCCCAGTATGCCATTTACTAAGCACTTTTAAGAAGTTACACTGCCGTATCATTCTCTTGTGTAGCAAAATAAGGGGGAAATGTAATTCTTGTTAAAACGGGTTATCTTAGATTCCAAGAAAGAAACCACAGGGATGAAAAGATGCAAAGGAGCCAAGAATGCTGAAACAGCAGCAAAAGTGGCCCTAATGAAACTAAAAATGCATGCGTGTGGGGATAAGTCCTTGCCACTGGTAAGTAAGTCATGATTGCTTCATTCCAACGACATCTGTGATTTTCCCCCTTCCATTTTTAATTCAACAAAGGGGTGTGCATGATTAGCTTGTGTGGAATTGCTTTAATCACTGTGGTAGCTCATTTCCTGCAACCTAATACAGTCTTAATTCCACCTCATTACTATTGCTGATCAGTAGGAATATTGTTTTCCATTAGCATTTTAAAGAGACACCTTTATATATAGATTTTTCTTAATTATCTTTTGTAATGTTGGTTTTTCTGTCCTCTGTTGCAAAGTGGGTTTAGCAGATGAGGAGGATTCAAACCAAACACAGCCTTCTAGTAGGAACTCCATCTTAACTGATGAATAACTCCACTCAGAACAGGATTCCACATCTGTGGCAAAGCATGAGATTAGCCTAGATTCCCACAATTAGGATTGCAAGATCCTCCACAGAAGGTCCTACATGTTTGTTCTTAGTTTATCTCAATTTAGTTGCTGAATGAGTCTTCAGCTTTCTGAGCTGCACTGTGAGCATAATAATGTGCCTAGAGACTGAAATGCAGCATGCAAATTATTCCTTGTTACTTCAGATCATTGCAGTTGTCTTGGAACTTTAGGCTTGCTTATCATCCTTACCGCTTTACAAGTGAATGGAGGAATGAGCTGGCAGGAATGTTGACGGGTCACTGAATGTCTCTAATGTAGCATGTGAACTGTCTTCCTTCAGAACTTAGGGGGAAAAGATGAGTTCTCAAATATAAAATTGCCTGTTGTGACACTTTGCAGGACAATTGTTTCTGTCCATCCAAATCTGTGTTAAAATTGCAGTGCTCCTGTCTCTTCAGAAAGTGTTTTTTTAAACAGTAGCTTGAAACTGGAGCTGAAATGAAAGAAAATGGGATTGGGTCCGATCTGTTCCGATAGTGGAGGAACTTCACAGGCATTTTGATACAGGGGAAGGCTCCTTGTGCCAGAGGGATGCACCTTTGCTAGCTGCATCCAGCCTAGAGTTGCTGTCGGGAGGGCACAAGTGTCTAGATAAAGGAGGAGGAGAAAGAAAGGAGAAACTTTAAGGAAATCATTGACACCATATGCAAGGGAGAGTACTGAAACCACATCTCCATAGTTATAATATTTTCAAACATTTCTTTTGTAACGAAGCCTCTCTATTTCAAAGCTGAAGGTGTAAAGTTCTAACTGTACAGATAGAACAGCCAGCTGCCAGATACACTCTGATAGTGAGTCTTGTGTCATGCCTGTATAACTAGAAACTCATATTTTAATCTACATATCTGGGGTTTTCCATTGTAGAGTGAGAGAATCTACTTCCAAGTATTTTTACCAAAAGGAAACAAGGAGAAAAGCAAGCCCGTGTTCTTTTGTAGTAAATGGAGCATTGGCAAAGTAATTGATTCAGCAGCTTCCTTGGCAAACCTTAAAAACGACAACAACAAAAGCACCAGCAAGGTAACTGAACTGAAGGATCTTCCTTTATCCCATGTTCTTATTTAATTTATAGTGCAGTAATGCCAGGATTTCTTTTTAAATTTTCAGAAATTAAGACTCTGCCACCCAGCATCTGGAGAAGCTTTACCTTTGGACCACACCTTGGCATCTTGGATAAGCAACAAAGAATGCCCCCTCTATAATGGTGGAAATGTTATCTTGGAATATCTTGATAACGAAGCTCGGTTTTTAGAAGATACAAATTTATATGTAGAATAATTGCAGGAACCTCTTGATACGTAATAATCAGATTCAGTACAAAACAAGGTTCTTAGTCTGTTTAAAGCTGTGTGGCATAAGGGGAGGTGGTTTATTCACAGGAATCAGTTTTAGAAATAGACATATTAGAATATAGCTTACTCCATTCTACAGTAGGACAAGGGGCTGAATGACTTACACATGTTTGTCCCCTGATGCTTCTCGCGCTAAAGTGTGGTCTCCATTGAAAAGTATTGAGTCTGATTTGGTATCAGGATAGTTTCAGAGGGCAGCTGTGTTGGTCTGCAGTAGAAGAGTATAAGCTTTCAAGAGTCAAAGCTCCCTTCGCCAGATAACGTCATCCAAGTTGTCATGACATGCTCTGAAAATCCCACCTGTGATCTGTGCTGCCTCATTAGCACACGCAAATCACCGAAAATTCAGAAGCTAGTTTCTGATGAGCTATAGAAGCAGCAGCCAAAGGAGGGTAGAAACATTACTTGGATTCTTGTCAACTCTACAGAGAAGCTGGCACTTAGAGAAACTTCTAGAATGGGCGATGGTGGAATGTGCAGGCACATGTTGGTTTGTGAAAAGGTTACACTTCCTTGTCACCAAGATTTCTTTTGTCCCTGTTGCAGAAGACCTTGGCATTTTCTTAACGCAGATCTTGGTGATTGATTACATCTTCTTAGTTTCTGAGTAAATTTTCAAACAAGGAAATATGTGGTGATACAAAGACACTTATCTTCACCACCTCACATCTACTGCTCCTGTGTTGTTCTCCCAATCACTAGGCATAGCACCATGTGCACAGCCTCTGGAGCACTTTACTGCATCACAAGATGCAATTTGAGAGACAGCATGTGCAGTTCTTTCATTCTATCCTCTTACTTCAAAGCTAGCTGCTTCTCAGAGCTAATTGGAAGAATGGAAGTTGTAAACACTTTTTATGCACTGCAAGTGCATGCAAGATATGCCCAGCCCACGATTGGTAGATGAAACCCTGCTGAACTTTCCATCAATGCAATATGTGATGTCTGTTACAGTATACAGCAGGGAATTTTCTGTGGCCCTGGTTTTACGGAATTCCCTGCAGAAGGAAAGCTGATTAACATAAATTTGCTGACCATAGACACTAAGACAAGCTTTTGGGGACACGGGGGTTTTGAACCAATGTGTGGTTCATGGTTACAGTAGTGATATTTTATATCAGAGCAGCATTTGGAGTTACATTTATCAGCAGATTAATAGCGTGTTTGGAATCTGTTCTACACTCATGATGCAAGAACTAAAAGACCATTCTCCTGCATCAGACTAAAAAGTTTGTCTTGTCCAGCATCCTATTCCACATAACTGGCAGCCAAATGATTTGGGGAACTCCACAAAGCAGGAGCCCATTAAGCCTGTTGTTATCACCCAGCAGCAGGCATTCAGTGGCATAGTGCTTTTGACTGTGGAGGTTCAATTTTGCTATCATAGCTACTAGCAATTGATAGACAAATGTAGCCTTTATGTATTTGATGGTGTTAAAAACACAGTAAGCCAAAGCCATGACACAGTGAGGAAGCAGTACAACCATATTACCTTTTAATCAGGTGAGTGCTAAATTGAAAAGATGGCCAAAGCATGACCCAATTAAATGTACAGCAGAAGTATAACCAACTTTAACTGTTGCTGCAGCACTAAGACTGCTGCAGCTTTGCCCGTTTCATTACAGGAATGAGTTTGAGAAGTGCTGCAGCAGAATTTCTTAAAATTGTTACTCTAATTAGAAGGCAAATAACTCCTAGTAAAGGTAAAGGTTTCCCTTGGTCGAAAGCCAGTCAAATCTGACTCTAGGGATGCGGTGCTCATCTCCGTTTCCAAGCCGAAGACCCAGCGCTGTCCAAAGACGTTTCCGTGGTTATGTGGCCGGCATGACTAAACACCAAGGTGCATAGAACACTGTTACCTTCCCACTGAAGTGGTATCTGTTTATCTACTTGCAATGTCTTGCTTTTGAACTGCTAGGTTGGCAGGAGCTGGGACCAGAGACAGGAGCTCACTCTGTCATGCGGCAGTTGGGTCTCGAATTGCTGAACTACCGACCTTCTGATTGAGCAACCGCAGCCCCACAAATAACTCCTATTCCATATCAAAAGTGATAACTCAAAGTTGATTTCTACATACCAGAAAGTCATGGGGGGTACAAATTATACATTTAGGAAAGCTTTGTATTTTACAATATCTCTGTCAGTTCTTTCAGTTGCACACTTCTGGAACATGCAGAATTTTATTTCAGTACAAGGCACAGTATAACCACATGTTGCTAGAACTATTGAGTCCTTTGATATCAAAGGGCACCAGGTATCTTTGGTTTGAACCAAAGTAGTAAGTTGTAATTTTGGCTTGCATAGAAAAGATTGATGGGTCTCTGTGTTTACATTTTGTATTTTTGGCATTGAAACTTAGATCAACCTAATAAAAAGATACGGTACTGAAGCATTTTAAAATGGAAGCATGGCATTCAAGACAAACACATGACTCATCCCCATGAATACTGGAACAACTCAGTCCTGTGTAGGGAAGAATAATCAGTAAGCAAGCACTTAGGGCTTTATATGTTAATCTCATGTAAATTTCACAGTATGGACAAAATCATTGAGTCCTTCGGGAGTTAGCTTGAATGATCCTTGCTATGGGGTAAATGTCTAATCCAAGTCTAATTTTTGATGTTGCAGCAGAGGAATTGAACCTCTCTAATATTTTTAAAGTCTGTCTTTCACTTTCAGCTCAGATTAGTTCACAAGGATTTAAACCAGAGTTCCCTAATGTGGTGCCCAAGGGTGCCATGGTGCCCACCAAGTGTTTTCAGGGAACCAGGTGAGACTTTGGCCTTGCAGGGCTTCTGATTGGCCATTGGAGATGATTGGATGCAGATTTTTAAAATTTTGCTTTGGCAGCAGCTGCCACCTTAACACAAGTCAGCACTGTATGACTTCAGATAAGCTGCATGTATGCAAGAAATTTTTTTTTAAACAATGTGGTCATTTTAAACGGCATCCTGTTAAATGGAACTTCTGTCTGAAATGTTGGTTACTATTAGTGTTATGCATGACCCCACTCCCTGAGATTTTGTGGCTGGCGCTGCCTTTTGTAGCAGCCATTTTTTATTCGTGCACACCATCCAGTGTCAGAATTCCAAAGGTGCCTGCTTGCTCACAAAGGCTGGGGATTTAAATGTAATGTAAATAGTGTGTTTAAATAGAATTGTGCAACCATTTTTAAAAGAACAAAGTTTGAGTCCAGTGGCTCCTTTAAGATCAACAAAAGTTTAATTCTAGGTATAAGCTTTCATGTGCATGTACATTTCATCAGATACCTTATACCCAGAATTAAATTTTGTTCTGTTGCTTCAGACCAGCATGGTACCCACCTGAATTTATTTTATTTAAGGAATTGGTGTGAAAGAAGTCCATTAAAGTAGGATAACCCCATGACCAGGAACTTTGGCTACCTGTATAATTAACATGATGAAAATTCCAGAGGGGTAGCTGCATTAGGCTATGGCAACAAAATGAAATTAGTTCAGGGGCATCTTAAAGACTGACAAAATTTATCCCAGCCTAAGCTTTTGTGAATTCGAGTTCATCAGATGCCCTGGAGTGTACATCCATTAGGTTGATATTTTGATGGTCCACAACAGTAAAGGTAGGTGTGTGAAAATGCAGAGAGGGGTTGATGTACAACAAAATCTAAAAAGCCCAATCAGTTTACTCAGTATCAACAGTCTTGCTAATGAATTTGAATTCAGCAATTTTGTGTTAGGAGTCTCTTGAAGCCAGGCCTGTAGCTGCAGTGGGGCATCTCGGGGCCTGGCCCGACTTACTGCCAAGGCTTCCCATCCAGGCCAGGCGCTCCCTTGGGGGGGGGGGGTGCCCCTTACTTATTTAAAGGCTCCCCAAATTAAAAAATCCTGGCTACAGGCCTGCTTGAAGCTGCCTTCT
The DNA here is from genome assembly GCF_001447785.1 of Gekko japonicus. Lineage (NCBI taxonomy): Eukaryota > Metazoa > Chordata > Lepidosauria > Squamata > Gekkonidae > Gekko > Gekko japonicus. The sequence continues at coordinate 39,603 of NW_015162068.1, forward strand.
CTGAGAGTCAAAGCTTTTAGGTCAGTAACAGAATGTCCTGCAAGATTAAAACGCAATTAAGCTTACTTTACCTGTCTTTTATTGGATTTTGTTTTAAAGGCCCCTCTCTTTATAACACCCTAATAAAAGCATCAGGCTAACAGACTCGAATGCATTTGATAAAAGTCAACTCTGATTTACAAAACCTTACGCGGGAATAAATTTTTGTCATCCTGTAAGGTGCCACTGGACTCGTGTCCTGTTTTATCTTAACAGTACAAAGGAAATTGTTGCTTTTCGTGCTCTTTGAAAGACAATGCACTTTATGAATGCCATCCGCTGTGGGGCGTGAACAGGGCCGCTCCGTCCTCCTTCGCTAGGCTTTGCACCTCAGTATTTCACTCCCCCCCCCCGTCCTATCCCATCCCAACAGACACCAGAGGGTTTCCGTTGCTCTCTTGCCCTTCACCAGCGCAGCCGCAGTAAGGGATGCAACTCATAGGGGGTGGGATTATATTAGGAGGTTCCTGCGCAGTGGAGACGTTGAGGCTGTCACGTGCCAGACTCTGAACCCGGCTTTAATAGTGCGGCGGCCGCCGGAGGGCAGAGTCTGGCGGGGATGCTGTTTCGTCCAACTGTCTCTTTGTAGCTCTGAGGCGGTCATTCCCTCCCCCTTCACTGGTAAGTTGCCACTTTGAGAAAAGCTGCGCGTGCCCGCCGACCTAAGCAGTTACGGGTGTTTTTGTTTTTGCCAGGGAGGAATTGGTGGTCCTCCTGCAAAGGAAAGGGGGGGAGACCAGCCTTTGGTGGGCAGAGGGAACGGACGGACGAGGCACAGGGACGGGCTGGGAAGCCGGAACAGCCCCGCCCTCTTCCACCGTCACGCCCTCCTCCTGATGTAGGGCCAAAGAGCGGGCCGGAAGGGAGCCGGGCGGGCCTCTCCATGCGTGGGCTGGTGTGCGGTTCACTATGTACGTCCGTTCCTGTTTTTGCTCCGCGCTCGTTGGGGATTTGTTATTTATGTTTCGGGGCTGAATCGTCGCCCAGATGAATGGCAACCGCAGGCTCGATCCGTATGCTGCAAGTTGCAACATCCATGTCGCTTGGAAGCGCTTCTAAGTAACTCCTCTCCTCCTCCAGACACTCTTCCTGGAAAAGGGTCACATCCCTCCTTGCCATATAACCAAGGGGGAAAGGGTTAGCTGGTGCAGAGGAAGCCTAGGCGAGGCCTGCCGAGGGCCCTGGGCCTGGTGAGGCGGCCCCTCCAGAGGAAAGCAGCCGTGGCCATGAGCCCACCAGGACTTTCCCAAGTGGCCTCACTCACTAGTCAGTCCACACCTCCCCACTATTCATGCAAAACCAAGGAATTCTAGATATTCTTTCTAGTTTACTAATAGGCGTAAACTTTATGTCATTAAAGTAAACTGTGAACTGTTAGTACATTGCTGTGTAGGGATATGGTAGATGTTAAGAAATATATGAGTGCTTCCCTGCCTGAGGTGTTTTAAGAGAAGAAAGCAGATTTATTTCTGTAAAATTTTTTAAAGGCTTTTAAAAGTTCTCTCAGTACTACTGGTAGGTGAGATGTGAATAGGTGATGATCTTCATTACATCAATAGGTGTTATCCATTAGATATCTTTGATAGTCTTAGCCAAGTTTCATGCAGCAGTGTCAATTACTATTGGCAGAGTAGCTGGGAAAAGGAGAATTCTGTTTTCCCAGAAGCAAAAATATTGCTATTTTGAGTGCTAGGAAAATTCACCACCCACACAGCAATATACTGGTTTCTCTAGAACAAATACACATCTGCTAACGAGTTGTGGTACTAGAAACTCATTGGTTGGAAAACATTAGCTTGGTTCAGCTTCAACAACTAACCATGTTTGTCATTACATGAACAAGATTGTGGGATTCTCTGGCTTGAGTCCTGATCTGGATGGCCCAGGTTATCCTGATCTTGTCAGATCTCAGAAGCTAAGCAGGGTCAGCCCAGGTTAGTACCAGGACTGGAGACCAAAATCTAGGGTTGCTGTGCAGAGGTAGGCAATGGCAAACCATTATCTCTTTCCTTGAAAACCCCGTGGAGTTGCAATAAGTCAGCTGTAACTTGACAGCACTGTCCACCACTGCCAGGAAGATAGCAAATCATATTTTTTTTTCAGATGTCATTTTCTCCAGAGAATCTTCTTGAGACCACTTACAAAGTAGAACATACTAAAAACAAAAAACACCAGAAATAATAACAATGATAAACTTCTAAAACCTGTGGTTCATCATTGTTACGATTAAACTGTTTCTTAATATATACATTTCATTTTTCAACATGGCAAGAGCCAGTGTGGTGTAGTGCTCAAGAGTGTTGGACTAGGATCTGGGAGACCCAGCTTCAAATCTGGCCTCTGCTGTGGAAGCCTGCTGGGCTGACCTTGGCCTAATCACACACTCTCAACCCCTTGCAGGGTTGTTGTGATGATAAAATGGAGGAGAGGAGAATGATGTTAGCTGCTGAATGGGTTGCCCATTGAGGGCAAAGGCGGAGTAGAAATAAAATAGTAACTGTTCATGGGTTCTTGCCTAAGGATTCTACAATCAATCATTTCTAATAACCCCTCAAAAGCAACCTCTGTCTTGTTTTTGTCTTTTTGCCAGCCAAAGTTGTTTGGTCTTTTACTTGGTTTGCTTAATGAACTCTTTTTGGCTACCAATTCTCATATGTCTCCAAGTGTGTGAACATGATTCATTCAGGCAGGTTCCTGCCAATTGCAGGCACCTGTAACATAGGCCTCTCACTATAATTATACAAATTTCCTCTGCACAGCATCATGCAACATATGGGGAAAGGTGTAGTCCACATTTTGTGGGGGGGCCCTCATTTCACCTTGAAAATCTAGAGTTGAAAAATGTAAAAGCGCTCCTCTAAATCTGTTCTGCCAAATGACTGTTTAAAGGTTGGTTGTGCTCGGTGATTTTCATCTATGCAAAAGGCGCTTGCAAAAGAAGGTGGAAACAATATGGATGTTGCTGGCATTAAACAGAAGGCAGCTATGTGTCACCATAGACTTTCAGTGGAGGAGATATGCTGAGATATTCTAAATAGTTAGTATTGATTTCCAGACGCAAGACTAGACAACCAATCCTGAGAACCAAGCCTTGAAGAGAGTACTTTAAAATTCTTAGACATCCTTTAAAAAAAATGAGGAAGGGGGGGGGGGAAGGACTCAGCCCAATATATGACTGTGACATATGAGGGTCAAGCTAACAAAATAAGTTATAATAAAAATACAAATATTTATTAGGGTGTACACATTAGTAAAACTTAAAATAGGTTAAAATAAATGATCCAGATATCAGACTCTTAAAACTTTTTGCACACAGAACTGGTAGTTTTTCATATACAATTGATGGCTATATCTTATGACCCCTTTGGGCCTTCCTCAGTGGTCAATATTACTATTGTAAAATAACACACATCCAGAAATAAATATATGAAAAAAGTTTTTCTTTAGAGCCAGGTATTGCTTTTACATGTGATGTGCAATTGCTAAGAGGGTGTGGATGCATCTATCCGCAACCTTGGGATAATCCTTGGGTTTATAGATACCGTACATACAAAATGTTTTAAAAGTAGGTGCTTATCCATTCTTGAGGGGGTGAAAGTAACCCATGTATGTGTCACCAAAAAATCCAAGACCGTGTTTTAAGGCAAGGAACCAACTGGGAAGAATCTAAGCAAGTGGGCAGGTTGGGAGGGAAACTGGTCACTGGGAATGGTGAGTTGGGGGGAGACTGGCAGTTAAGGGAAGGAATGAATGAATAGATGGTTTGGAGGATGGGATCTGTCAGTGGAGTGGGTTACGTAAGGGAGAAACCAGGCAATTAGTCAGGTAAGCAGGAAGGGAAGCAGAGACAGGCAGAGATGGGATTTCTAGGGGCCACTTTCTTATTATACTATGTTTGGAAATTAGCAGTAATAGTGCTAAAATATCTTTTTTGTCTAAAACTTGTGTTTTAGTAAGTTACGTAATGAACCAAAACATCTTCAGTCTATTTTGAATCATGCCTACTTACACACTTTAACGTATTTTCTGTTTGGGTTTGTAGCCATACTGGGAAGCAAACCCCACTGAAAGCTGTGGCGTTTAATTTCAAATCCTGCAGGTTTAAAATCAGAATGATAGGCTGCAGCCCTAAGCTGAAGGTTGCTAAGGTGGAGGAACACAACCAGGGCAACAAAATTTGCGGGGTCCTGATCACCGGGGGGGGGGGGGAATCCACACACCCCCGTAAATCATGTAACTTGCTTTCCTATAATGTTTGAGTTGGTCCTGGGTGGTATGCATGGGGCCCAAGACCAAGGTACATGGTGGCTGTGATTAGTTCTGCTTAAGCATATTCCATGGGACTTCCTTGTGAGTAAATATGTTTAGGAGTGTTATGCAATTTGTAGAATTATACAGCTTATTTATTACGTTCTGTCATTTCAGCATTTCTTGAGAAAGTCCGACCAACTGCATTTTATGGTTTTATAGGAATGTTTCCCTGATTAAAGAAATTTGATGGTGAGACTGCATGCTATTTCTGCTGCCCTTGTATGTCAACCACGTAGTAGTTTTCCCATCTGAACGCTTTAAGAATATTTGCATCCTGACTGTCTGACCAGCCACATACACACACTCAGTTTTACCAGTCCCAGGTGTGCACAAGAGTGCCATCTTGAAACAGTGAAACAAAGCAACTCAAGCAAGCTGTGGGAACCAAAAGTGTAGTTAAAGCACCAATAAGGCGACGTAGTATTTTTTTTTCTGGAATTAATTTTATCTATAAATTGCGTATTTCAACAGGAATGAATCAAGCTACTAAAGAAAGCAGAGTTTGTCAACATTTTAATCACATAATTTTAAAATTGTATTTTATTGTATTATGATATTTTTGTTTCTGTGCATTGTGAAATATGTACTTTTACCTAGGTAACGATGGCTGATCCTTGGCAAGGATGCATGGACTACGCAGTTACTTTAGCAAGAAAAGCTGGAGAGGTAAGGGAACAAAGTCTGAGTCCTGTGGCATCTTTAAGACCAATAAAGTTTAATTCTGGGTGTAAGCTTTTGTGTGCATGCACACCTCTTCGGATGAAAGGAAAGTTTGATTGCAGCTATCATATAATATATCTTGGCATATATATACTTGCCAATTGCAAAGTGCACTATGTTGTTTATCTGCATTATTAAAGGCCATATTAACTGCTGCTTTCCAAACATTTACATAAAGTATTTCTTTTCAGATAATATGTGAGGCACTGAAGGAGGAAATAGCTGTCATGGTTAAAAGCTCTCCTGCAGATCTAGTGACAGTCACTGATCAGAAAGTGGAAAACATGATTATTTCTTCTATAAAAGAAAAATATCCTTCTCACAGGTACTGAATATTTATGAACTCAAGTTTTACTTTCAATAAGATGTATCTGAAAAGTATGAATTATTGTGTAGGATGTGCAGATTAACAGAATAAACCAACATCCTTAAAGTTGCGCTCACTGAAAATTCTAGTTTGCTACTTGCAAACCATTTTCCTACAAATTTTTCCTAGAAACAACATTCTGGGTTGATTTAGCAAACAATCTCTTCTACTGCCATGGACTTTTTCCTGCTATTTCTGCTGATTTGTTTAATGACACAGAAAGTTTATATTTTGATTTTGTGGCCTTTCCTCTATTGATTTTTTTTTTAATTTCCTTTGGTATAACTATATGAAAAAGTTTGCAGTCAGCATTCATTTAACACTTTCTAAAGTGGCAGGATGAGTAAAAAAGAGAGGGTGGGTCAGATAGCTACAAAAGGCAATGTTACAGCAGCCGGCACTCAGATTTCCGGGTTCTCAAGAAGAAAGGCTACCCTTGATTGTTTGCAGATGCAAATACTTTGAACCACTATAAGTAATGGTCTAATTACTGAACAGTATAGTCTGGAGCTGTAATGATGCAGTGACCCAACATCTCTTTCTGTCTGTCTGTCTGGAAAAGGGAGAAAGGATGTCTCTTTGCAGAAACAGCGCAAAAGTGGCTATATAGTTCTATAACATAGTTCTGAGGAATATAAGTATTGTACAAGATCAGAAATGGTTATGGTGAAAAAGAACAAATCATAGCAAGTCTAGAATTAGCCAGGCGAGGCGCATCTCTGAGCAGTCAGGCATCTGAAGCTGTGAAACTGGTGTCTTGCTGTCTAACATCTATTTGACTCAGAGCTAAATTGTTAGTGCTATTATCTTTTAGAGTAGAGGCTTGCCCATATGCCTGGATTTACCTGGCATTAAAGCCAAATTGTTATTCTTTGCTTTCACGTTTCTTGGAGTAGAATTTAAATTAGTAGTCTGTTAGACAGAGCTTGAAAAAATTGGGACATATTTGCATTGTTTGGAGCAAAACTGGATCAGTGGTTCAACTATAATTACATGCATACTGTTGGGAGGGCTCTGTTAATGGCGGGAAGGGGATTCTAGTAAAAGGACCCTGACAGGAGTCATAAAATCAGGTTTTTTTTAAAAAAAGCAAAGTCTTTGAATTATTTAAATTCTTCTGCCATCTCTTGAACATTGTGTTCAAGTTTACACCAGCAGCAATCTCTAAACCCAATGAATTAATATCATAAAAAGGGAAATTTATAACTTGCTGAAGCGATAACACGCTTATAATCAGGATGCTCACACAAATCTATGTTGGGAGATAAGTAGAAAAACAGAAGAAACACATTGGTATATGCTTCAGAGTGCAACCTGATTCTATGATTAGCTTCATACTTTGGTCCAGCCTCTGAGGTTAATATGCAGTCTCCTCCACAGCAAGGATGCTTGATGCACCAAGGGAAATGCAGTGAACACCCTTCCCTTGTTGCACATCTCTAAATACGACTGCAACATTTTACAGTGGGTCAGAGTAATGCAGGAGGATTTTTGCAAGGTTGATTGGTGGTCTTGATGTTCCTGCCTTCAGCTAGGGCTCAGTGGAGATGCACATGACATATCCCAGTTTCAAAGTCCTGATGTCATGTGGAAAGTCCCATGTAGGATTACAAACTGCAATCATCAGAGTACAGTTAGAAGAGACATTTGTATTTTAGCAAATTTAGTTGGATGGATCTACTTTTCACTGTATGATCTTATTTAGCAAAGGCAAATCTGACAATTTTAAGTTCCTTATACAATTTCCACAGTAAATTGCTTAACTGAGCACTTGATTGTTTTTGTTTCATTATTGGCTTTGAGAGTTTACAGAATCTATGGTGGTACAGGCCTGTGTGAATTATTCTTTACATTTCCACAGCATGACTTTACATTGTCATGGCATATAAGAAATTTGTATGTGCTGGATGAGTGCTGTTTGCTGAAGTTGACTTCACATTTTAGGGGATCTGAGTAGCTCATGTGAAAACGACTTGTGTATTATACAGTCTTCCAGACAAACTGTCTTAAACGTTTTTTAATATTTGCTCACTCTAGTTTTATTGGTGAAGAATCTGTTGCAGCTGGTGCAGGAAGTATTTTAACTGATAATCCCACCTGGATTATTGACCCTATTGATGGAACTACTAACTTTGTTCACAGGTATGTTTCTACATCTCCCACTACACATCCTGGAGAAGCAATATTTCCATATCTTATTTTGCCAAATTCAAGCAAGAGGGCTGTGTTGTGGAATGAACTTGGGGTTTCGGGTTTGGTTGTGAGGTTTTTTTGTTTGTTTTTTTGGCTTCTTCTTCATATGGAGGCACTATTAAGGTTTTCTCAGAGTTGCAAATTTCCATAATTAACACGTGAACAATACCTGTACCATTTTTTCTTACAAATTCAAAGACATAATTTTTATACTAAGTGCAATGTATTTATCACTTTTTGTTTTTCAGGTTTCCATTTGTAGCAGTTTCCATTGGCTTTGTAGTAAATAAAAAGGTAATTAATTGTGTTATTTTAATATTCAGGAAAAAAGTTTCCATCCTAGCTTATTCCCAGAATATAGCTTTTTGTGTTTGTTTATTCAAAACACTAAAGCATTGCATTTCCCTGGTGGCAGATGGAATTTGGAGTTGTGTTTAGCTGCGTAGAAGACAAGATGTACACTGCTAGGAAAGGGAAAGGTGCATTTTGCAATGGGCAGAAGCTCCACGTATCACGACAACAAGGTGAGGCTTTTATATTGCGTTTATTGTTGCTTAATAAAATATGGCAGGAGGGAGTAACAGAATAATGGGTGCGAAAAGCCATGTTTGGACAAAATACATTTCAGCTGATGGAATCCAGATATCAGCCAAGGAACCGATGGCAGGAGTGTTCTGCTGGTTTCTAAACTGTCTCTCAGAACTGAGTCTAATAATTAGAACACGACACTACACGGGTTCTTGTCTAGTAGAATGAATTTGCTTTTGCCTTCTAAGCATCCTAACCTGCAAACTGATTCCTGATTAACTAGTTTTCCTGGCATGTTCCTCTCTTCCTATGATATGAAGGACTGTCCATCTTCAAAAAATAATTTTGGGAAAAAATGCATGTCCATTCAGTTGTGTGTTTGTAGCCTCTGCTTTAATAACTGATTCAGTTGAAAAATTCGTGTAGACATGCATGTCATGATATCACAGGGACCAGCCACATGACTCTGTACACAGCTAACATCAGGGGCTGACAGGCAGAACAGGTTTCTCTGAGCTTGATCCTGGAGAGGAAATAGCTTGTGTGAACAAAACACGGTGAATGCAAATTCTGCTGCAGCCTCACTTGTCAGTTTATGTGTGTCTGATTGCAGCCCAACACGAATTTTCAGGACGAGGCAGTGGGGAAAAATAGGCAAAAGCCTGTGGGACATAACTGATCCTGGATCTGTAAGTCAAATAGGTGCAATATGACTGGTTCTTATTAAGACCCTGTTAGATCAGCCATGGTTTCCTCTTCAGGTCCTTGTTGAATGACTAGGCGGATTACAGCAATAACATGTAGCTCACGGCAATCCAGATAAGTATGTCAGCAGGACAAGCCATATTCTTGACAGCTCTCATGGTATTATGTACAAAATGGAAGTACATTTTGTTGGTACCTTTCTTAGAATGACTGATGGTACTCTTTCATTATTCATCTTGTTCTGTTTGAACAACTAGCAAAAGTAAATCAAAATTAAGTATACAGTAGATGCCTTTATTTTTGCATTTTCCCCCCAGATATTACAAAAGCACTCATAGTGTCTGAGCTGGGATCAAATCGTGAACCAGAGGTTTTAAAAACTGTTCTTTCTAATATGCAAAGGCTTCTCAGCATTCCTATACATGGGTATGTAATCTTTTTTGTTCTTTTTAAAAAAATCTAAGTTGTACTTAGCATTATATTTTTAGTGGTGCTGTCTTAAGCATCTTCACACCTTTCTAAGCCCATTGAACTCAAGGGGCGTAACTGTGTTTACAATAACACAGCAAACTGCAGGGCCGGCTCCAGGGTTTTTTGTACTCTAGGCAAGACCACCTTCTGCCCCCCCCCCCCCGCGCGCCCACCAATTATGGGGTTGCCAACATCCAGGCAGGGCCTGCAGTGAAGGAAGTCCAACTGCTGAACGTGCACCACACACATACACACACAGAGTGGATCAGACTACCTCCGGAGGTGGTGGATGCTCCTGAATTCCAGGTATTTCCCAACCTGGAGCTGGCAACCGTGCACAGAAACTCTGTCCATTCTTTGCTTTGATGCGGAGAGAGCGTGCACGCAGTTGGGCTTGCTGAATGTCTCTAACCCGACCTAACCTAGTGGCCACCAGTGCATCCAGTGATGGTGAGTTCCGCAGGTTACTGATGCCGCGGGAGAAGACGCCTGTTCCAATCCTAATCCACTGCCAGTCAACTGCAGGGGCTGCCTCATCATCTGCCAGTCCTAAGGGGCGGATTCAAACACTGCCGCAAAAGATCTCCGCTGTGCATTGCACCTGATGTCAAGGGCGTAGACTTTCCAATTTCCCGGTGATGTGGGGAGACCCAGGTTTGTATTCTCACTCTGCTGGCTGAGTGACCCCGGGCCAAATCTCCCCTTCTCTACCTAACCTACCCCACAGGGTTGTTGTGAGGATGAAATGGAGACTCATGGGCAGGGTCCCCAGCTTCCCTGGCAGGAACACTATGTTAAGAAATCTCTCACAATTATGCAGCCATAGCAGGCAGGAGGGAAGGAGGCGAATACCTCCAGCGCCAGAGACTTGTAGGGGAAGAGTCAAACTTTGGGGACTCACCCGTGCACCAGAGGGCCAAGGCAGCAGGAGGCAAAAAGCCTGGGCAAGCTGGGCTCCTCCATGCCTGGCAGAAGATGAGGTGCAGAGGCGAGAGGTGGGCAAGCAGAAGAGGCACTCAGCCAGCCGCACAAGCTGCGTGCAAAGAAACTCCTGCGCTTTTGGTTTTGCTTTTTGCCAATCCGTCTCCCAAGATTGCGAAAGCGGCGGCAGCCATAACTTTTTAAAGAGCCCCTAAGGACAGCTGGGAGAGCCAGAATGACCTCTTGCGCGAGAGGTGGAATTTGCCCTGACGACTCCAAGGCCACCACCCCAGGGCTCAGGGAGGCAAAGGAACGCTTCACCCCGCCCCCGCAGGCATCGCAGCCGCTGCTGAGAACAGCAGCGGTGGCAATAACTTTTTAAAGAGCCCTTAACAAGAGCTGGGGGAGCCAGAATGACCTCTCACGCGAGAGGTGGAATTTGCCCCTACAAGTCTAAGGCCACCATCCCGGAGTAGGGAGAACGTTTCGCCCCGCCCCCCTCCCGCCCCCTCGGGAGTGCATGCCTGCCTTTCCAAAGGAGCCTGGTTGTCTTCGGAGGAAGTAGCTGGGCGGGAAGGGGCAGCGGACTCCGCTTGGAGACCTCGGGCTGGTTTCAGGAGGCAGGGAGCATCTGAGCGTTTTGGAGAAAGCCCAGCACTTTCTTCAGAGGAGGGTGCTGGGGGGGAAGAAAGGGGACTAAAGGAGGCACTGCTTGGAAACCTTGGAGGCTATCCACCGGTCCCCTGGCTTTTGGCGGCCTGAGCCCGCGGCGGCAGCAGTCAGGGAGATACAGGGCTTTTGGCGGGGGCTTGGGGGGCTTTGGCTGGGGGGGAGCCGGTTTGGCACCCTCAGGGCCGGCCCGCACTCTAGACGAATGCCTAGTTCGCCTAGCGAGTGAGCCGGCCCTGGCAAACTGCTTCTTAAATCGTAAGTTTGGCTCAGGAGTGGTATTGTCCAGGGCATAAGCCCCTTCCCATTTACTCAGGGACAAATCTTTCCAGTTTCAGTGTACTGCTTGCAGAAACAAACGGAACTCCTTGTGCTTGGGCTGGAACAGGAGCAGCAGCATTGGGACTGTTTGCCCTTTGTAAGCTGCTTCCAGGAATGGTTTTTGATTGAGAGAGTGGGATGGAAATACTTTACTGAAAATAGAAACCACATTTCTCCTGTCTTCAAGGTATTGGGGGGGGGGTGTTACACAAGAGGGATGAATAGAAGTATGTGGGATAGGAGACAAGTGAGAAGCAACGGGGGAGGGCATGGCTGCAGGAACTTTGCTTACTCAAAAAGTTTTGAATGAGCTCCTCCTTTCCTTGCATCTCTGGGTCATAGGTTGCTCATTGACAGCATCATTAGACCCGTATCTCAGAATGGTTTGTTTCAAGTATGACTAATGGTGGTTCTAAAGATAGAATTTATGATGTATTTTCAGTATATTCAAATTTTATGGTTTCCAAAAGTGAATGGATGATTCGACCACTGTGGTTGCTGCTGTGACCAATAATATACTGATAATGGGAGCTGCGGTGGCTCAAGTGGTTAAGACGCTGAACTGCAGGCTGTGGAAGGGCAGTAGTTCAGCAGTTCAAGACCCGGGTGCCGCAAGACAGGGTGAGCTCCTGTCTCTAGTTCCAGCTCCTGCCAACCTAGCAGTTCGAAAGCAAGAAATTGCAAGTAGATAAATAGGTACCACTTCGGTGGGAAGGTAACAGCGTTCCGTGCGCCTTGGTGTTTAGTCATGCTGGCCACATGACCACGGAAACGTCTTCGGACAGCGCTGGCTCTTCGGCTTTGAAACGGAGATGAGCACCGCAACCCTAGAGTCGGATTCGACTGGCTTTCGAGCAAGGGAACCTTTACCTTTACCTTTTTAATGGGTTGGAATCAAATGTCTGTTGCCACTGGTATAGGCCACCTCTATTTAGGAAAAAGGTTTTTTTTTGCCAAGTTCTGATACAGAACCGCCAGTTCACCCCTGTCACCAGAAGAAGCATTCCTAGGGACTACAGGCAGAGGGGGTCCGGTTCCACTGAGAGTATTTCGGATCGTTTTCCACACTGGTATCCCAGATGACTTCCACAGGTATAGTTATGCACAACCCAAGGTTTTCTGGTAATGCATGTTCTCTGTTTTAGAATTAGAGCAGTTGGGACAGCAGCCATAAATATGTGTTTGGTGGCAACGGGAGGAGCAGATGCCTATTATGAGATGGGGATTCATTGCTGGGATATGGCAGGAGCTGGAATAATTATTACAGAAGCTGGTGGAGTTCTGCTTGATGTCTCAGGTAAACTATGTGAGAAACATAAAAACAAACTGAAAAAGACACTTGGCATATATGAACATTTAGCTAGCAACAAGATGTTGGATGCTGTGCTTTGTTCCACATTGGGTCAACTGGCTCTTGGACCTTACACAGGGTCTCAGCCCAGTATGAACACTCTGCACACATGCATCCCTGCACTGTTCCCCAGCATTTACTGACACCACCAGCACCCCAAGCAAGATTTTGGTGAGCACAACATGCTGCATGGGGAAAAGACAGCTGGGAAAGTTCTGTAAGTGCTGCTGTGCTTCTAGTGTTTAAGATCTAACCCAAAGTACACAAATGATTGAATATTAAGAGACATACATGCATTTAACTGTGTCTGGGTTCCATTCAGTGGGGTTTGGACACATCTAATTTGTGTAGATGCTCCAGATTTGTAGTGGTTATATGTGAAATGTTTGCTTTCCTGTGTCAGTGTACAAATGTATCTTTGCATGTTGAATGTTGAAGATGCTCTCTATTTATAATATCATATAACTCTTTGTGTACTAGTATCCATTAAGGGATTCAGGGCTCCTGAAATTTTCTTCTAGCTGCCTCCCTTTAAATGCACACTGTCTCCCTTTAAAGGACAGACTTATCTTCAAAGGCTGTATTTTTCTTATCAGTTACCTCTGCAGATTGCAGGGCTTCAGGTTGTAATGCTTGCCTTGAACAGAATGATTTGAAGATTACTGCCAAAGTGCAGCTGCCTTGCTTTTCCTCATTGTGGGTTGGATCCTGTGGATCTGTTCCACTTGTGGCGGTGCTTTCCAGTTCAAAATGTATTCATTTATCTTTCACTGAAACTCAAGGTGGATTTATACCATTAAAACAATGCAATAAGAACAGTATGAAACCTACAGCCAATAATCAGTAAAACCGGATTACAAATTTAGAGAACAGTGAACTAAAACAGTATAGTATATGTAATACAACAGTGTACTACGAACAGTGCAACAGAGCCTTAGTTGGATATAAGGCCACAAATATTTTTTCTCTCTCTTCTTATCTAGGTGGACCATTTGATTTGATGTCCAGAAGAATAATTGCAGCAAACAGCCAAGTTCTAGCAGAGAGGATAGCCAAAGAGCTTCAGATTATCCCTTTTCAAAGGGATGATGCAGCAAATTAAATGTTATCCTTTCACCTTACCTGTGACAGGGAGTTGGTCTGTGCCCATAAAAATAGCTTTCCTTGCAAAGGACACAGTTTTGCACTTGAGTAGAATAGCAATCGACTATAAGTTTGGTTTGAACATTTCAAAGCCTGATACTTGAATTCCTCTTCTCTTCTCCTCTTTTTTCCCCCACCCTCCAGACTTCACATGCATTCTGGATCTTAACCGTTGTCCATTATAGAAAGCATTTAAAAAATATCACTAAGTGTAATTGTGATGCTGGCTAGAAGTGAGGTGGATATGACCTGCTGCGTTTTCGGACATAATATGTATAGCACTCACGTAATTAATAGTGAATAAGAGGTTCTTCATTTCTGGACAATGTTCTACAATTCAAGACTACGCTGATAGCAATGTGTGGAACTTGGACCACAGAGAAGGTTCCAAGATATTGGTGGAAAGTTTCTCAAGAATAAATGAGATGTTCTGTGTAGTAGGAAGACTAGCTACACATTACCTCAGAAAAGAACAATCCCAACTCTGTGTTTTACTGATACAAACAGCAATGCAAGAGAGGGTAATATTAGCCATTGAGAATTGGCCTGTAGGTGGAAGAAGTGCTTAACCCCTCTCTTGCCCAGTAATTCTCCCCTGTAAATGTTTTTCCCATCCCCTCAGGTGTCTTACCTTTCAGTGTTGAAGGCCAGGTGGAAGCTCCCACCTGCCAAGTTCCTTGGAAGATGTCCTTCAGCTTACATCTCTCCATTAAGGCTAAAAATTGCTTAACTCTGGCTAGAGCATCATCTCCATTGGTTTTATTTGCAGCATTTACCTTTTTTAAAAAAAAATTGCTTCTTCGTAGTGGCTTAGCAGTATTTCTAAAAGGGTACTGAAGGATTGACTGCTTACCTAGACCCAAGAAGAAAAATAAAATATAAATGCAAGTGCTGAATTATTAACCAGTGTGGTGATATTCAGCCAAAATTCACCATATAAACTCTCAGCACACCTATCAGCAGCATTCAAGAAGACACCTAACCGGGTTTTGACACTGAAATGTCCTCCAGTAGCACTGCAATCCTTCACACAGTTACTCCAATTTAAGTCTGCTTTCATTGGTCTTTAACTGGAGGGTCACACAATCAGACACTTTATCAGAAGCTTCCCCCCCCCCTCCGAATTTGTTTCTGGTATGAAAAAAACGGCAAATTGATGGGGGTGGGTTTGTTCTTTTGGTTGCAGAGTTTGATCATCCTTCCTGCACATGGAATAGGTAGATTGGGCCCTGCAGATCTGTTCTGCTAATGGTTGTGCTCTCCTCTGGTGCAAGGAACTTTCCGCTGATGTGGGAGGCTCACCTCTTGTATCAACAGAAGGCTTCTTGTGCAGAGGGATCCCATGGAGTATTTCTTGTAAATCTTCTGTGACAGATACGAGGTTGGATCTCCAGAGTGTTTACATGGACCAAAGGGTTTCTACCCACAGAAATTCTCACCTCCTACTGTAGGATGCCCCTTCTGGGGGTGCTCCAGCATCAAGGAGCAGCATTTGAGGATGCGGGGGCGGGGAGATCACCCTCTGTGGGTAGAAATCCTTCTCACAGAAACGTTCTGGTGGATCCAAGTTGCTGTGGACCCATTTGTGGGCTAAAGCTATGAAGTGAGTTCGGGCCATGAAGGACTGCTATATTGTGTTTAAGTTGCCACAACGGTTGGTTGTTCGTTTTCTAGATATATACTGTACATGGATGTCTTATTTGGTGTAAAAATTATGCCATTGAATTATACATTGAAGGTTTGACTGTAGAGCGTTTTGCACTATTCAGTAAGATTGAGTTGAATCATATATATTTAGATGGGTGGATCTTTGCCATCAGAGTGTTTTCAGTGTCCCATCTGCAGCCATATTTTTGTCACAAAACAGTTTGTGTTATTATGATTCCTCTGATGACTGTGATTGCCTGCATGCACATCAAGAACAATCTGTTGACAAAACTGGTGTATCCGTAATATTACAACACATCCTTTGTGTACTAGTCTGCTGGCCTTTGTGTTGGATCTTCCATGGCATTTCAGGCTCAGCCATAGCCATGCCATCACTGCAAACGTACACTTTCCTCTACAGATTATAATAATGGGTTGTTGAATTAAATGTAACCAATAAGGTTAATCTTTAAAGTTTCATTTCTTTAAAATTACATGGCTGTAAATATTAGTTACATTTTTTGTAGCCCAAGGCTGAGGTTCTTGCTATATTAACTTGAGCAGCAAATGCATCCTTGGAGCTGAGTAATGGTGGAAGTCTAGCAGTTCAATTCTGTGAACCTCTGGGTTGTGACAGATTTAGCACCAGTGCTAGGGGATTGCTGCATGAAGTGCCAAAAGCCACAGAACCTATTCTAAATGTCAATCAAATTTTCTCTAGACCAGGGGTGGCCAAACTGCAGCTTGGGAGCCACATGCAGCTCTTTCACACATATTGTGCGGCACCTGTCAGGGTGGCTGGGGAAGGGGAGTCATGCCTCTCTAGCCGGTCTTCCCTTCCCTAGCCAGTGTTCCCCTCCCTGAATAGGCTTGAGTGGGGGGGGGGGGACAGAGGAAGAAAGCAACTTTAAATCCCCCCCCCCGCCCAGCTTGGAGAAAGCATTTATCTCTTTAAATATCATTATCAATATCTGTTTTTACTCCTTTTGTTTTTATTTCTTGCTGTGTTAATAAACAAATTTGCATATTTTCCAGTAAAAATGTGTGTAAGATTTGTTCATGTCTTGGGGCTCTTCTATGTGGCTCTTACGTTGGGCAACTTTGGCCACTCCTGCTCTAGACACTGCTTGTGCCTCATCAGCTTTCAGAATTTTACTTTATACTTTACTTCCTAAGTATACCAGGACAAATAGATGGCTTCTGGGTTCCTGTGTGAAACTGTAGGTAAGGGGGCTCCAATGTGAGGCATATTTGTTTTGTAAAATGAAAACTATTCTGGAATGCTCTAAGTATACGCTTAAAATAAAGATTACCTTCAGACTATTGGCCTTGGGAAAGCGTGAATATTTTTTGTCAAACAGTATGTGTGTAGCACTTCCGTTACAAAAGTTAGCAGTCAATGAATATCAAGTGCTTAGCCTGTAAAAAAAAGCAGACACATCACAACTACAGTGGTTTTATGAGAGTCAGTAGAGACAGCCAGTGTGGTATAGCAGTTAGAGTGTGAGATTAGGATCTGGTCCCCATTGTCTTATCCCTTATCGGAGGATCAGGGCCCATCACTCTGTCATGTAGCCAAACCTACATCGCTGGGTTGCTGTAAGGAGGGGGGGGGAACAGACACCACTGGCTTCCTTGGAGCAAAGGTGAGATAAAGATGTACTGTAAATGGGTAAAACTATATCCAGTACTAGCAGCCTGCCTGCCATCCACTTCCCCTGTAACAGGCAAAGGAGTTGTGTCACACCCAGTATACTGTCCAGTGCAGAGCGTTGGTCTAGGCCTTGGGGAGACCTGGATTCAAATCCCCATTCAGCCCAGTTCAATAATCTAACCTATTTTATAAGGTGGTTGTGAGGATTATACGGAGATTGGAGAAGAGGAGAAGCTCTCTGAGCTCCTGGGAGGAGGGACAGGAGAAAAATGTAAGAAATCCTTGTATTTTAAAAAGGGAAATTTGTGCTGGAGATGTCTTTACTGAAGTTAAACAAATTTGTTTAAAACCACAGTGAAGAAAAAGATAAAATGGGGAATGTGAGTGAGAGAATGGAGGGGAAGAGAGAACATCTGTACTTGTGTGGATTATGTTTTTCAAAAAACAGGTGGACTGGAAGGTGTTTAGATGTTACCTCAAAGCCACTAGAGGGACTCAGTTCACTAGCTGAAAAGTAATACAGTGAGTGCCGTTATACTCTATATATAGGTGTCACCAGGGCTTTTTTTGTAGAAAAAGCTCAGCAGAAAAAGCCCAGCAGGAACTCATTAGCATAATAAGCCACACCCAATAGCAGAAACTAATTAGCATATTAGGACACACCCCAGACAGCACAGCTCATTAGCATTTTAGGACACAGCCCCATGCCTTCCCTTGGCTTGCCTGGGCGCCCCACGGCTGCAGGGAGCTCAGGCAAGCCCCCCCCTTGAAGGGAAGGGAGTTTAAATTGCCTTCCCTTGGCTTGCCTGGGCACCCTGCCACTGCAGGGAGCCTGGGCAAGTTGGCCCTTGGACAGGCACGGGGAGGTATTTAAATTATCCTTCCAGGCCCCCCCTGGCCCACCCGCCTCAGAGTCACAGAGGGATCTCTCTTCAGGCCTTCCCTCTGTAGCCAGGCACACAGGTTTTGGCTGTAGTGGGCATAGCCAACTCTGAAGCCAGCCGGAACTCCGTTCCTGTGCGTTCCTGCCCAAAAATAGCCCTGGGTGTCACTTTGTTATGTTTATAAAACAGAAAAATGTAACTTGCAAATTTATTTCCTTGATTCTTCTGCTGTAGAAATTACAAGCAATTAAAGGCTTTCTTTTTGGAATCTGGCATAGTGCCTTCTTTTTTGCTCTTTCTACAAGTCTCAGAAATGATGTTTACAGTACATTAAAGAAATGTGCCCTGAATCCAAGGACACCCTCTTACCCAACAGGCTGTAAGACATATATATAATAGTAAAGTGTGGTCCCCATCTGGCTATCTAAATCTGCAGATCAGGACCATACTGACACTAAGCAGATTTTCCTTCAGATTTGAGGGGGCCTCCCCAGGTTTGCAAAAGAATTTGAAATCTTAAAATACACTGGGGAGTTTAAATTTCACCAAAAATAAAAAAGTTTTGTCTGTACTCGCACAAGACAACACACAACAATGGGGTTGGTGGGAGGAGTGCACTGGATACAGATGGTGGGAACAGAATTCTTCGCTCCTAATTGTCTGTTTCAGCATTGGCCAGTTAGAAGCTGTCAGGAAAGTTTAAAGAGGGCAGCTGAGCGGGTGGCTATGAAGTAGAACCAACCTGCTCAAGCCTCTAATGGCTTTTAATAGACTGGAGGAGAAGATGCTGAAACTGATGTCATGACACTCACATTCCCCTTGAACTAGTCCAGGCTAGCCACATATACGCATCCCAGTGAATGTATATACAATCCAGGTACAGTGCACACTATTTTTCTTTCTATGTGCATTGATTAATTCTTGTGCTACATGCAATACAAGTACAACTGAACAGTGTAAATTAAACCCCAGGTACCAGTTCCTAGTTTTAAAGCATATGCACATTGGCACTTTCTTCCACAGAGATGTACGTACAGCATGTGTGTGTGAGTTCACTGCAATGTGAACAGGTTTCATACAAGCATTTAAGAACTGACTGCTTAAAAGCTACAACAGTGGTTGGAGGGGGGATTAGGATTGAAGGTAAAAAAAATTCCTATAATCCAAACTAATAGAATTTTTCACACTGCAGAGTACCTAAGAGTTTAAAGGATCCTGGAATTGGGCAGGTGTATAAACTGGCAGGAGATGTTCTGGTCCAAGGAGAGGAAGATGAAAAGTATTTCAATTCTCCCCAGCAGGCACCATTCAGGTCTGTGGGGCTACACAAGCACCAAGCTTCAAACCTCAGCAACTAGAGCTATGGGGCTGTGTACTTTGGCCTGCAAAACTTGTGTTCAGGCCTAGGTGGCAGCAGCTCCTCACCTAGCTGTAGGCCTCCGCAGTAGTCATATGCTATTGTTTTGTATTGTAAGGAGAATTTCCCAGTTGTTCTTTTCCCCGTGATTCACAAGTCTTCAGAACAAGATGATAGCAAAATTGGAGGTGAAACGCTTATCAGCAGAGCCATAAGGTAGGCACAATCGCCTCTTGAGAATTTTTAGTGTCTTCCTGAAAGGGTCTGGGATTGAGGCTTTCGCTGCCCTGCAATTCCCTGTGCCCCCGTCACACACACACACATCTGACCTAATCCAGGAGCTTTATCTGCAGTTATTTGATTTCTGAACCAACATTTCATATATATATTTTTTGGCTATGGGGGAGGCCAGATGTTAGAATAAGGACTGCCTGTGCCCCTACCATTGAATCACATTATCAACCATATCTCATCCACACAGGAAATATTATGTTAAAGTTCCAAACAGAGCTAAAGCTGCAAGGTCCAGCCGGAAGAATGGAAATGTCACTCCAGCGAGAGATGCTTCTAACAACCCAAGTTTCCTTATCTAGTAAAGGTAAAGGTTCCCTTGCTCGAAAGCCAGTCGAATCTGACTCTAGGGTTGCGGTGCTCATCTCTGTTTCAAAGCCGAAGAGCCAGCGCTGTCCGAAGATGTTTCTGTGGTCATGTGGCCACAATGACTAAACACCAAGGCGCACGGAACACTGTTACCTTCCCACCGAAGTGGTACCTATTTATCTACTTGCAATTTCTTGCTTTCGAACGGCTAGGTTGGCAGGAGCTGGAACTAGAGACGGGAGCTCACTCCATCTTGCGGCACCCGGGTCTCGAACTGCTGAACTACTGACATTCCACAGCCTGCAGTTCAGCGTCTTAACCACTTGAGCCACCGCAGCTCCTTATCTAGCTGAGACAAAAAGTTCCATCCACATGAGCTTAGAATGATGTGGAAGCTGATTCCCTGTGGTACAATTTCTCTCTGAATGGTGATGGAAAGTGCTGTCAGGGTGCAGACAATGTATGTCAGCCCTGTATTGTTTCCAAGGCAAGAGAGGCACAGATAATGGTTTGCTATTGCCTGCCTCTGCGTAGTAACTCTGGACTTTCTTAGTGTTCTCTCATCCAAGTACTAGCGATGCAGACACTGACAAGATCACGCTAGCCTGGGCCATCCAGTTAGTACATATATGTGAACAGCAGAGCTGTACCAGCAAATCCAGTCACATAGATCCATCTCACTTGATTGTCGCTTGGTCAAAAGAGACAGAATGGTTGTGTGGAAAACACCTACATGATTCTCTTCATCCATGTAGCATGGCAAAGTGATGAGGTGGTTAGAGCATGTTCCTAAATGAAGATTTTTCTCTGGTTTCCTGGAGTAGGCTTAAACAAAGTGTGGCTTGAATCTAGTACAGCGTTTCAATGGGGGAGGGAGATTTCACAGACAAACTTAGATGCTCATTATGGACAGAATATTTGCATATCTTGCCTCATGTACACAAAACAAGCAGCACTCAACCTACAAGTTTCACAAAATCTCTCAATTTCATCTTTCATTACAATAAAAGCCACTTTTTAATCTTGCTAAAATCTAAATGAAGCCCCCGGTAAACTGTCATGTCATGATTTATAGTCTTATAAGCTTTCTCAGAGGAATCAAACTGTGATTTCTTTTATATCTGATTGATGGAAAGCAGCTCCCAGCCCAAGTGACTTGACATTTATCATTTTAATCCTGCCGTACTTGGTACTGTTTGTACCACCTCCCACCTCTCATTTGGCAAAAGGACTTAGTAAAGAGATTAGACACTCAAAAACCTTAGCGATAAATCCAAAAGAAGTCCTATGTATCCAGTCCACTTAATTAGCTGTTTCTAACTACATTAAGTTGCCACTGGCATATACACACACAGTACACAGGATTATTTTTCATATCACCAGCATTTAATATTTAACCCTAACTTTTTAATAAACATAGATTCAGGTGGGTAGCCATGCTGGTTTGAAGCAGTAGAACAAAGTTTGAGTCCAGTGGCACCTTTAAGACCAGCAAAGTTTTATTCAAGGTGTGAGCTTTCTTGGTCTTAAAGGTGCCACTGGACTCAAAACTTTCTTGGTCTTAAAGGTGCCACTGGACTCAAAACTTTTAAAATGAACACTAAGAAATCAGAAACAAGTCAGATGAAGGGAGAGGGGCATGGGAACCCAACCAGCTTCCACCCTGGACAAAGGATTAACAGTGCACTCCTGAGCAGAGTCACTCATTACTGTCGTTTCAATGGGCTTAGGGTGCAGCTACGCAATATACCCAATGTGTGTTGGGTCACAGGTACACAGCTGGACTTGCAGTCAGATGTACATCAGGGGAACACACCTTCCTCATGGAGCTAGAGGAAGGTGGGAAAAGCCCTCCAGCCCCCCCCCCCCCCCCCCCCCCAGAACTGGTGGAAATAGGGTGTGAGGGAAACCGGAAGCATCTTTTCCCCCCCACTCACAGCACTCCCTTGCAACACTGAGCAAACAAGATCATTTCCCTCAATGTATGTCTGACTGGCTAGTCCAGCTGTACACCCATGGGACCCAAAATATGTCTGGTGTATCATGTAGTTTGGCCCTTAGACTGGAGTCACACTGCATAAGATTGCACTGTAGGTCTCTGGATTTATGCTGAAAATTTTAAAAAAAAACCTGTAAAGATGAATCATCTCAACATCTGCACTCATTCTGATGTACTTCCAGAATGCATGTTCTGCTATGTTCCAAGGGTTTTTGTACAGAAGTTGTCTTTTCAAATTGAATGAATCTCCACATCTGTGCCAGAACACTTGCCTTTTATGCACCTAGGAGGCCACTTACACTCTTCTAAGCCAATTAACTTCAATGCACTTAGAAGGGTATAAACTAGGGTTGCTGCATCTGGCTTGGGAAATTCCTGGAGATTTGAGGTGTCAAAACCCAGACCTGGGTCCTCCCGAGTCAACACCCTTCTAACTGGCCAGTAGTGCTCAGACCTGTGGGTCCCTGAAGCTGCATGCACACAGGAAACCAGAGCTTTTCTTTAAAAAATAGGAAAAGGTTTATTGGATAACAAAAAAAGGAAAAGAATACAATTAGGCAACATAGTTTGCTTGTAGTGGTTAAGTGCATGGATGGACTCTAATCTGGGAGAACGGGGTTTGATTCCCCACTCCTCCACTTGAAGCTGCTGGATGACCTTGGACAAGCCATAGTTCTGACAGAGCTGTTCTCTCAAGGACAGTTCTAGAAAGAGTTCTCTCAGCCCCACCTACCTCACAGGGTGTCCGTTGTGGGGTGGAGAGGGGAAGGGAAAGGAATTTGTAAGCTGCTCTGAGACTCTGAGTGAAGGGTGGAGTATAAATCCAATATCATCTTCTTCTTGATTAAATAGCACAAAAACAATAAAAATTGATTTTTCTGTTTAGCATATTGGTACTTGGCATTAGATAGCATGGCCACAGAATTGCAGAGTCCAGAGGAACAGAGGATCAAGCATGTTTCTACAATTCAGCATAGTCCATACCTCTGTCCTATAAAGTCACTAAGTCAGCAACCATTTCCCCTTAATCTCTAGCGCCATTATATGCTTTGGCCCTTTGATGTCAGGTGATACACATAGTCACAAGAATTCTCTAGTAGATTTCAGCATCACTCCTGCTCCCCCTCCATTTATACTGGCCAGATGAACTCGTTGCCACATTCTTGGCTTCAGCCTTGACAGAGATAAGAGCCTGTAGATAAGATGGATTAATTACAGACACCTCCTGCAACGCTGGAGTAGGCCCATTAATGTTCATATTAACCCTTGGGAGGAAATAGGGTGTTTTGCCTCACATGGGGAGAGGAGGGTGCTCTGTCAGGATGTGATGCCATGGAACCCACCCTCCAAAGATGCCATTTTCTCTAGGGGAACTTCTGGGACAACTACAGACCATGCCTGGAGGATGGCAACCCCAGGTAAAACACTGTGTAGGATGACACTGCTAGAGGTGGATTGGAGATTAGGTGAACTGGAGATCTCAGTGTATCCTACATAACAAATCAAGTTGCACTACATATTTACCAGCGAACATCAAGATTTAAATGTCAACCCAACAGCTATCCAGCATCTCAAACAGATTAAAATGAGGGTTTCTTCATGTGGCGACTGGTGGTGAACCTGCAACTTGGAGAGACTGGAGAAGGAACACCATCTGCCACAGTAGTAGAAGGATGAGCCAAATAGCATGAATCTGCTTTCTGATGGATTTGGGGGAGGGGGGGGATGAAGCCTATATAAGAGCAGCTATCAGCCCCATCCCCTTCTCTTTTATAAGCTTTATTTCAATCATTCTCAGAGACTGCAAACAGGCACTTCTTAGCATCTCTTTGGAAATCCCTTACATATATGCAGTCAGCCATAAGTTCCCCAAATTTGCCTCTTCAATAGTATCAGAGTACCCCAAAAAGTGTTGCTTGTAACCCATGCCCGGAAAGGAACATTGTTAAAAAGGCAGAGGAGCAGAGCTTACTTCCATCCACATTGTTGTTGTTGTTGTTCAGTCGCACAGTCAAGTCCGACTCTTCGCAACCCCATGGACCATATCATGCCAGGCCCTCCTGTCCTCTGTCACCCTCCGGAGTTTGCTCAACTTCATGTTCGTTGCATCGATAACACTGTCTTACCATCTCATCCTTTGCCGTCCCCTTCTTCTTTTATCTTCAATCTTTCCCAGCATCAGGGTCTTCTCCAGTGAGTGCTCCCTTCTCATTTGGTGGCCATCCACATTAGTGGTTTCTTTAAGTCTGCAGCATTAAGTATTTGCGGCAAAAGGTCATTGAAATGTTGCAGCTTCAGAATACTTACTATTTTTTCTAATTCTCTTCAATAGTTTTCTCTTTTCTTATAAACAAATGTCTATGCACACTTACAGAGCTAGCAGGATTATCCAAGCGTGCAGTTTCAACCTGGTGATGAAAATTTAGGCAATGAGGACAGAACTGAAAAACGTCATCCAAAATAAGATGCTCAGTATGTTTCTTCTAACAGCTTACCCAAGGGCACATGTTC
>NW_015162068.1:64049-96570 GCF_001447785.1 Gekko japonicus
GTTGTTGTTCAGTCGCACAGTCGAGTCCGACTCTTCGCGACCCCATGGACCAGCTCCCGCCAGGCCCTCCTGTCTTCTGCTGTCCTCTGAAGTTGGCTCAATTTCATGTTCGTTGCATCAGTGACACTGTCTAACCATCTCATCCTTTGCCGTCCCCGTCTTCTTTGACCTTCAATCTTTCCCAGCATCAGGGTCTTCTCCAGTGAGTGCTCCCTTCTCATTTGGTGGCCAAAGTATTTGAGCTTCAGTTTCATTATCTGGCCTTCCAGGGAACCGTCAGGGTTGATTTCTTTTAGGATTGACTGATTTGATCTTCTTGCAGTCCAAGGGACTCTCAAGAGTCTTCTCCAGCACCATAATTCAAAATAATCTATTCTTCGGCGCTCGGCCTTCCTTATAGTCCAACTCTTACAGCCATACAGCTAGGTAATTTGTATGTGTGTTACATAACTGAAGTGAGCAAAAAAGAAAGGGCTCCTACAGTACATTATTATCTTCCGGCGTCTGAAGTTATTGCTTCAAGCTTGTCTGGCAATCAGGACTGTTTATGATAATGAACTTTTCTCCTACTGAGTTATGAGATATGCAGTCTTTTGCATTTTGAGATGAAAACTGGATTGAATTTAGGATTACCCATCTCCAGATGGGGATTGGAGTTCTCCTGGAATTACAACTGATTTCCAGACTACAGAGATCACTTCCCCTGTAGAAAAATGGTAGCTTTGGAGGGTGGACTCTATGACGTGATGCTGTGATAAGGTCCTTTCCCTCCCAACTCCCATTCTTCCTAAAATCCATCACCAAATCCCCAGAACAAGAAGTTAGCAGACATTTGTCACGGACATCTTATGGGGGGAGCTCGTAGATACAGACAGTTTTTAATTGTAAAGACTGTGGTGCATTTGTTCACATGGGTAACCAAGCCTCAAAAGTTTGTTGGGATGAGCCAAAGTGCTGCCGTATGTAACAGTCTGAATGGAAGCAGGGGGGCAGAAGTGAGGCGAAGGTCAGGGACGGGAGCAGGCATTCAGAAAAGGGCACTTGGTTTGCACATGGCAGAGAGGTAAGCACTGGATGTGCATCTGTGCGCTTGCACATGGGGAGTACTGCTTTGGGTGGTTGGATAATGCTGTGGAGCTGGCAGGAAACAAAAGTCTGCAAAAGGCAATTAAAGTGGAGCTGGCGTTTTTTGGAGAGTGGCAGCACTTGAAGATTGCTTGCGGTGCTGGGGAGCTTCGCAGTTCCGCTTGGGGTTCAAACTTGTTGCTGGATTTAGGACTTGACAGAAGGTGTGGAATTTTGGCTGCCTCACCCCCCTCCCCAAAGCCTCTTAACTATAGAAGTTTCCCTAAGGCAGGGCTTGTTGGGTCCCCCTGGTCGATGCCACTTGGCCACCCGCCTTTGGCCGCCATGCCTGTGACAACCAAATGCAGCCCTCCATGCTTCAGCTCATCAAACTCTTCTGAAATGTGCAAGTCTTTAAAAGGCCACAGGAGCCTCTGGTTGTTGCACCTTGATGGTCAGGCAGCAGTTCTCTGTGTTGTGCAAAACGTGTGCATATCGAGCAAAAGATGGTGAGGAGGGGTGTGAGTCACGGTCTGGTACCTGGCATTACATTACATTTTATAGCACACATAGCCCAGCCTGACAAATTGACATGTCAGATCCAACCCTCATAACAAATGAGTTCAACACCTCTGGCATAGAGTCAACCTTCAAAAGTGGTCATTTTCTCCAGGTGAATTGATCTCTATCACCTGGAGATCAGTTGTAACAGTGGGAAATGTCCAGCCACCACCTGGAGGTTGACAGCCCTATACTTATAGTTGGCCATCACAATTTACACTTGTCAGTCAAGTCAACAAGTGTAAATTGTCCTTGCCTTTTTTCCTCCCTGATATCTGTCCATTACGCCAAGCACAAAAGGTGGTGGTATATGTAAATGGCTTGTTTTCAGTTCTCAGCCACTTGGAATGTTCAAAGTGTACAGATATGTAATACTGGAAGGCTTGCTGCGTTGTTGGGAAGCACAATGATAATTCTACGATCTAAACTTCGCCAAGGCTGGCCCATCCTTGTGTATAAATGTCTGTCCATTGAAGTGTTTTGTTTAAGCTTTGCAGCTATTCTGTCAATAATGAAGCAACGAGTAACCTTTGCTACTAGTACTTCTGTAATGACTCTCTAAATTGCCAGTGCTGACATCACGGTCTACTTTTCTTCCCATCAATGACTCATGTGGCACATCAATATTCAAACACCCCTTCCCTCCCACAGGTACTGTTTCCCAAGAAGATCTTGCTTAGGGAGTGGCCTTCCTCTTTCCTACAGCTGTGAATAATGTGGGCATCGCAGGCCTTTGTACAGTGAACAGAAGATTATTATGCCTTTAATTTTAATACCCTGTCAGGGTTGGGGAGGGAGGTCTTCCACAAAGCAGGATGATTCTTTCCCCTATATAGCCTGTCCCCCTAACAATGAGACAGCTTCCATTTTTGCTTCTTTATCCCAAAATGCCAGAAGTATAACCTGATAGTAAGCATACATCATGCCCTCTGAAGTAGAACAATTAAATCAGTATGGCCCAAAGATCCCCCCCCCTTTTTTTTACACCAAGCCTGATGAAGAGTTCTGCAGAGCTTAAAAGCTTGCAGGCTGTGTTGGGTCTTAATAAAAGATATCACACAAGACTTTTGTGATTCAATAGATACGATTAGGGTTGCCAAGTCTGGGTTGGAAAATACCTGGAGACTTTGGGGGTGGAGCCAGGAGAGGGCGTGGTTTGGGGAGGGGAGGGGCCTCAGCATAGTACAATGCCACAGAGTCCACCCATCAAAGCAGCCATTTTCTTCAGGGGAGCTGATCTCTGTTGGCTTGAGATCAGTTGTAAAAGTGGGAGATCCCCAGGCCCCACCTGGAGGCTGGCAACCCTAGATACGATTCCTGCAGCCTGCCTTGCAGACTGACTGGGAAATCTTCCTGTAGTAGCTCTCCAGCCCTGTGTAGGCAGAAGGCTCTCTTCAAATGTTGAGAGACAGTAGCAGGTGCCACCACAGAATGACTGACATGGGGAGGGGCACTTCAGTATTTTTGCTCTGACAGGGTTGTGGGAGAAAATTTACAATTTTGGTTAAGTGAAAGTGGGTATTGAATTTTTTTAGTCCTTTCCTCCATACATACTTTAATTGACAAACACTTGGGAGAGGAGGTCATAGAGAATGGATGGTTTTAGGTTTTCAAGCAGGGGCTAAGAAAATCTTCAGGTAACTGATAGATATGTAATTGTATGACGATGGCTTGTGAAGTTAAAATGGCCCAACACACAGCCTGGCTCACCCATGTCACACCTGGCCCAAGGTACCAATAGTGCATTTTGGCTTACTACCACCTTCTGTATCGCCACCAAGCGGAAGTGGTGTTGGAGGACGTAAGGAGTGAGTCGGCACTTATCCTTGGGGCTGCTGGCCAGGTTTAGTGAGAGTTGTCCTGAAGTAGGGTCTCAGTTACTGGGGCTTGGCTTTCTCCTTTCTTCCTGGAGCCCTCCAGAGAACTGGCCCAGCAGGAGCTCTTTCTCTATACTAAGTGACCCCTGTCACAGAAATAAATGGTGGGGGGGTGTCTTTACCTAATGTGAAGCTATTTGTGGGGGGGGGTCTGCTTGGGAAATCCAGTTGCCACAAGCACGGTAAAATCTATCAGCCTGTAAATAATAGGTTTCATTAGGGGAGGGGTGAAAGTATCCTAGAAAGAGCAACTAACTAGGATGGGATGTGTTTTCCCTGCCTGAGAGCAAGGGAGTATAATTATTCCCACTCCTTCATACCGTCTTCTGGCTCTTTTCATATTTTATAGTGAGGATACCTCTCTTTTCTCAGTACCTACCCCCCACCTTCCTTTATGCTGGTGGTAAAGCTATAGGGAAAATAGCTTGAAGCCAACAAGTGCCCTCAGTGGAGCTAAATGGACCAAAGATGTGAACTCAGGAGTCTGTTACCTTTTAAGCTGCTTGGACTTTGAGAGGTGACTGGAGTTTCCCACCACCTTATTGCTGCTACCTCAACCTCTCCAGCCTCCCCTTAGTTGTTGCATGCATCAAAGTTGGCTGGAGAGGGGTGTGGGGAAGGGGTGAAGGACAGTGAGATGGTGGGGAAGGAATGTGAAAAGGGAACCGCAGAAAAGGAGGTTAAAGAGAAGGGAGCTTGAAAGAGGCAATGTAGAAGGGATTGGGAAGTAGGAAAGAGAGTGCTGGATAACCCATCAGCAAGTACCATGACACCCAGAGGGACCACATGGAACACTGTGGGATTATGGAGTACTGCACTTTGCTATCACTGTAAAGCTAGGATGCATTCCACTGAACTTGAAAGGAAGAGCACCTGCTTTATTTTGCTGTCCACAGAAGGACCACATTCAAACTTGCATTGCTGAACACACATGAAGCAACAACGTTTAAATCTGAAGTAAAATTTGAAATTTCTTTCCTTCATGCCCTTTCATAGACCCTAGTGTGGATGATGTCATTCATGGCATACCCTTGTGGATTAAGAAGTAATAATACAATACTGAGCCTATCCTATTTCACAGTATAATTTAACAAGAAGTATTCTTACTAATTTCTAGGAGAGGGGTAGTGCTTTCTTGTAGGAACAATCAGCTTATATAAATCCACATTGGAGCAGTTTATGTGGGCAAGTGCAACTGTGTAAAGTATTGTGTCAGCCTGCAAAAAGGTAACTTTCCTATGCACATTCCAGAACGTGAAACAGATGCTACAGCTGAGCTCTTGGACAGCTTCAGTCACCACAGGGCCAACTGTAGTCTGCTGATCTTGCTGGATGGCAAAAAAAAAATTTTCTCCACTTTGGAAGCCTCTCCCCTCCCCAAGCCCCACTCTCTTCAGGATCGACCCCCAAAATCTCCACGTGTTTCCCAATCTGGAGCTGGCAACCCTATCTTAATCCTATATTACTCTGTTTCCAAATCCACACTTGCTCCTGTCAAACTAGATGTGTGCTGGGAGTTTTATGTTCAGAGCTCCCTGCAGTTTCTGAAACTTAATTCTCAGACATGTGGGAACTTGTTTAGATTGGAACTCCAAGAAAAGGGGATTTAAAGCCTCCTCTCACACCCCCAAACCACTTCCCCAACCTGAAATGGCCCTGGGGATCCTCTGGAGCATTTGGCTAAAGGAGATTGTCCTTGACATTCAATATATCATGGAAGAACGGACTTGTTAAGATCATGGTAACAAACTTCTGCAGATTAAAGTTTTTTTTGGGGGGGGGGACTCACCAACACCATTTTCTTTTGATGGTAGTATGGTTGCCATTCCATTCCTGCACATGAATCAGACCACCATTGTCCCTGGTTATAACACTCTAAAAGAGAAAAAAGAGAATTTGAATACTGAAAGGACATTATTAGTTTCGTCTAACTGCAGTTCCGATGGTCAACAAACTTAGCTGTCAAGATGTTCTATTTCAATGTCCTAAAACACAGCAAACATTCCAAGAGATAACAGCAATGTCCACCTTGGCTTTCCTGTTATCCAGTGTTATTTCCTCAAACTCTTGGCCCAGTCTAAAGGAGATCTCATTAACTTTGAAGGCGGTCTCTGTTCGAATTGTGGTAAGGTCTTTGTCCATGGTGATGATTATTTTGGATTTGGCTAGGCTAGCAATTTTCCTTTGGGCAAAATTGACTCCTATAAATTGGAGGCAAAGCAGAGTATGAGCTTTCAGAAAGATTCTAGGTGATGTGTTTTAATTACTCATAACCAAACCAGATAAGGCAGTCCTAAATAACCTTGGATTACATCTTGCAGATTTAAATCTTGCAGACCTCATAATGATTTCCTTTAGTGCAAGAAGCCCTCACTGATGCAAGAGACTACTACCACTACTGGTTGGATCTATGGGGACCAACCCCATATATTTAAATATTTTCAGCGGCAGCGCTGTCTTACACTTGGTACCAGTAAAACAGGATCAAGTAAAACAAAGCTAAAACAGATCCACCCATGGAAAATTGTAAATCTGTTCTAATGTATTTATTTTCTTGTTCATCACTAATATGCTAATGGTCAAAGAGATAGAAATATCCTGGATAGAAATATCCTGCCAGTTCAGACCCCATTAATGTGTATTTACATTTAGGATTTTTGGCTCCAATGTGCATCACCTTGCACTTGGCCACATTGAACCCCATTTGCCATGTTGACGCCCACGTGCCCATCCTTGACAGATCCCTTTGGAGTGCCTCACAATCCTCACTGGTTTTCACCACCCTGAACAACTTCATATCATCCGCAAATTTAGCCACTTCACTGCTTACTCCCAACTCCAAATCATTAATGAACAAGTTAAAAAGCAGTGGACCAAGTACTGATCCCTGCAGTACCCCACTGCTTACCACCCTCCACTGAGAAAATTGCCCATTTATACTCACTCTCTGTTTTCTATTAATTAGCCAGTTTTTGATCCACAAAAGGACTTGTCCTTTTATCCCATGATTTTTTAGCTTACTTAGGAGCCTTTGATGAGGAACTTTATCAAAAAAGCTTTCTGGAAGTCAAGGTAAACAATATCTATTGGATCCCCCTTGTCCACATGTTTGTTCACCCCCTCAAAGAACACTAACAGGTTAGTGAGACAAGATCTTCCCTTACAGAACCCATGCTGAGTCTGCCTCAATAGGTTTTGTTCATTTATGTGCCTACTAATTTTTTCCTTAAGAATGGTTTCCACCAATTTACCCGGTATCAACATCAGACTGACTGGCCTCTAATTTCCCAGATCTCCTCTGGAACCCTTTTTAAGGATGGGAGTGACATTAGCTACCTTCCAGTCCTCAGGAATGGAGGCAGATTTTAAGGAAAGATTAACCCCTCCCAAAATCAGCAGTTCTGGAGTGGGCAAGCACTTCTCATCTTCCACAGTGAAGACAGAGGCAAAAAATGCATTTAGCTTCTCAGCCATTTCACTATCATCCTTTAGTACTCCTTTTACCCCTTGGTCATCCAAAGGCCCCACTGCCTCCCTGGCTGGTTTCCTGCTTCTAATGTATTTGAAGAAAGTTTTATTGTTGGTTTTTACGTTTTTCGCTATATGCTCCTCATATTCCGTTTTTGCCTGCCTGACCACAGACTTGCATTTTATTTGCCATAGCCTGTGTTCCGTTTTATCAGCCTCACCGTGACTAGCTTTCCACTGCTTAAAGGAATTCTTTTTACCTTTTACAGCTTCCATTACTTTGTTTGTTAACCATGCAGGCTTTTTCCTATACCTTTCCTATGCCTTTCCTAACCTGCGGAATATGTTTTTTTTTTAGCTTCTAGGATCGTAGTTTTAAATAGTTTCCAAGCTTCCCCAATTGTTTTGACCCTTTCTACTTTTCGTTTCAGTTTCCTCCCCACATGTCCCCTCATATCAGAGAAGTTACCCCTTTTAGAGTTAAAAGTGGTTGTGTCAGTCTTTTTGGCCAATTCCCTCTTTATACAAATGTTGAACTCAACAACATTATGATCACTGTTCCCAAACGGTGTTCTGGTTCGAAATAAAGCTTTACATCCTCCTACAAATTAATCTCAAAACTACTAAGGAATCCTGAGGATCTCACTTTACATACAATACCAGATTGAGGATCATCTTTGATACTTCCCAACAGAAAAGGCTTGCTTACCCAGTTCTTTCCTATATTCGTCAACATTTTCACTGGAGATCAGTTTCTAGGTTCCTAAAAACTGCTCAGACATTATGTAAAAGGGATGAGTAGAGATCCTTAAGGAAAGAAACATGAAAATGGCATTTGCTGATGAAATATAGGCCTGAGAGGTTTCTGCAAGAAAGCCTCCAGGTTTGTTCGTGTCAGGAAAGTGCCATACAAACTTCCTGGCTGGAAGTTATCCCTCCTCTTTGCTGCTTTCTCCACTTGCTTCCTTTCTGAGCCCAATGTGGGGGTGGTAATAGCAAAAGCTGTGGCTGTCACTGCTACCACTCACCCACTCTTTCTGGGCCCAGTAGGATGGCAGCAGGTGGCAGCAGAGAGGAGGAGCAAGTTGCTGCTGTCATCCCTACCCCAACAAATGAGTAAACAGTGGTGACCACTCTTCCTCTATCCCACACCCTTGATAATCCAAGGACATCACATCCTACAACTCCCCAAGGAACTCACATCACATCTTCTGTGATGCCCTAGGGATTTCCCCAGACTCTTTGGTCTTTACCTACAGTGTCAGAAGCGACATCACTTCACCCTGAAAATCCACCCTCCCCATGCACTGCCTCCAAATCTCCTCACATTTCTTTGTTCAGAGCTGGCAACCCTAATGGCCATTGGGCCACTGAGAATTGGAACGCTACTGCTACATGGTTTTTAGGGCCACACACACTGAGTGCATCCAGTATCTGAAAAAGATGCCCACAGAGATATAACCAAAGGACCCATTCTAAACAGAGCAGGAGGTGGCTAGCACTGGCAAAGAAACCTTCAGTTAGACTACTGTTAACACATTTCAGTCCTGCTAACGCATTTCAGTGAACACAAGTACATAAAGTGTGTAAATATATACATCTGTTTGTAAGAAACAGCCAACACGCTTACTTTGCAATTGGAAACAGGGACTAATACCTAGATAAATGTGGGGTTTGTATCACATGTTCAGCCGTACATGCATTGAGTGAACAAGAAAATTACTTAAACACATTTTTTAAAATCAAGTGTATAGTGTATACTGTACATGGATTGAACATGCATTCAGTGTAACTTGTGAACCACGCTGGTGGCATATGAGAAGCCCATGCCACAACACATGACTTTCCTTGGACGCTGTATGGTAAATAATAATTTAACTGACCCACAGAAATCAGTAGAATTTATATTAGTTGAGTGAGGTAGGGTTGCCAGAATTGCAACTGATCTCCAGACTACAGAAATCAGTTGCTGGGAGAAAATGGCTGCTTTGGAGGATGGACAGTATGGCATTATGGCCCACATGGGTTCTTCCCTTCCCAAAACCCCACCCTCCTCTGGCTCCACTTTCAAAATCTCCAGGAATTTGCCAACCTGGAATTGGCAATTTTAGGGGGAATCTAAAAAAGGATTGCCTCCATTTTTCAACCAGAGACCAGTAGGGTCACCAACGAGCCTAAAGAAAAATGGCATAGCCTTTTAATACAGGTTTCATGTATGGAAATAGGCAACTGAAGCCTTTTATGGCACAGAGGTAAATAACATCCTATTAAGCCTGTATTACAAAGGAAGGAAATCACCAGGTAAATAACATCACATTAAGCTTCTAATAAAAGGACAAGTCATTTTCCTCCTAGGCAGTTGGCAACCATACAAGAGCTTGTAAGAGCAATGCTTCAGCAGGCCAGGATTTCCCAACTACCACATCCTCATAGTAAAGAGCACACAGCCTCTTAAATACCACCTAGCTTTTTAATTCAAGTATCATATTCAGTAAGTGGCTGGAAGCATTAATTTACTGTTCATTTTCATCTCTTGCATTTCAAAAGGCTAGCATTCTTGAATAAGTTGCTCTAAAGATCTACAAACTTACCAGCACAGATATTTTACCCTTGGATAAAACCAAAAAGGATTTGTGCTTTCTGGGCAGAATGAACTATCCCTAAGAACTTTATATTAACAGAATAGAGCATAAATTACTACATCTGCAGAAATATAAATAAAAGTGTGTGGGATATGCTCATATGAGCCTTAATCTCACACTGAGATTTAAGTCTGTCTTCTAGGTCTTGTTGCTCCATCCAGTCCCATGACGATGATACACTCCTTCAACATAACAAATGCCTTATGGTCTCTTAATTCGTATCATAAATGGAAAGTTCAGTGCCCCAACATATACCCAGGCCTTTTCTGTGCATCACTATGGTTCAAACAGTAAATCAGCATGCTCTAAAAACATGGAGGTCTAAGATGGATGATTTATAACAAACCATTCCCATCACTCTTCCTTGGGGATGCCTTGCAATGCCTGTCAGTTTTCTATTTAGCCTAGGGTTGCCAACCTCCAGGTGGGGCCTGAATAGGGCTGCCAAATCCCCCTGGGGGGCGGATTTCCCCCCGCTTTGGAGGCCCGATTTCCGCCACGGCGGGATCGGGCCCTGGGAGGAACTCTGCCCCCCGAAGCTGCGTCACCGGAGGTGATGCAGGATGTATGGCACATTGGGGGCATGGCCCAGATCGTCGGGGGGGAACCATATGGTTTCCCCCCCAACGATCTGGGCCACGCCCCCAACGTGCCCTATGTCCTGCGTCACTTCCGGTGACGTTCTGGCGGCGCACGCGCACACACCCGCAGCCAGTTCCCGGACCCAGCGAATGCTCCCCCACCAGTGAGTAATTACGATTTGGCAACCCTAGGCCTGAAGGTCTCCTAGAATTACTACTGATCTCCAAACTACAGGGATCAGTACCCCTGGACACTATGATAGACAAGCCCTCACTGGGGACAAGAGAACCCATGCACCCAGATCACATTGCTCCCTGCTGCTGGAAGTAGTGGCAGGGGAAAAAATGTAAAAGAAAAATAAGGCCTTGTCTATTTACAGGAAATTCTTGCCATAGAGTTCCTGGTGATTCCTAGAGCTACCTAGAAGTGACAAAGGGTAGCTCTAGGAATTGCTAGGAACTCTGTGGTAAAAACTTACTGTACATAGACAAGCCTCTATTTTTCTTTTAATTTTTCTCCCAGAAAGCTGCCTCCACCCACCTTCCCGCCAACCAGGCACCATCTGGCAACGTAATGGCAGAAGATAAAATGAAGGAGAGACAATCCATATAGGCAGCCCAGAGTTCTTTTGAAGAATAATATTTTATTTATTTATTTATTTATATTTGAATTTATATCCCACCCTACCCCGAAGGCTCAGGGCGGCTAACAAGGGCACCATGTGCCGAGGTTAAAACAGTAAACACATAATTTAAAAACAATAAATTACAATAGGATAAATATTGAATTGAAAATATGTGGGCTCTATAATGGGTATCCCAGGCTAGCCTGATCTCATCAGATCTCAGAAGCTAAGCAGGGTCAGCCCTGAATGGGAGACAACCAAAGAAGTCTAGTGTTGCTACACAAAGGCAGGCGAAGGCAAACCACCTCTGAATATCTGTTGCCTTGAAAACCCCACCAGGGGTTGCCATAATTCAACTAAGATTTGATGGCAAAACAAACAGTTGAACGAGCTATTCCAGGATGACAAAGAGCATCCTCGAGTAGTTTGCAGAGTACAGAGTAGTAAATGTTATAACAGCACTATGCCCCCCCCCTGCAATTTTTATGTCTGGCAGCTGGCTTCCAGCAACATTTTACTATTTCTATGAACATCTATTGCCAGTAGCTCTAATTGTAGTGTAAAAGTCTTTTGTGTTTGGCTTGGAAGAGCACATGGTTATAGAATTCAGCATTTTGCATTGTACTTCTTAGGAGGAAGCCTGAAACAATGTTACTTTTCCTAATTGTTTTTAATTAAACAACAGAATATCAGGTCCGAAGCAGCTGCAGTTTAAGATCTTCAGGGCCAGGAAGACTGCTAATTGTGTGATCTGTAGACATTTTAGAGCTGGCATCTCAAATATAAACAAAAACAGAGGTGTTTACTTGTGTGCTGTTTTATCCACTTCTCCAAGGCCAAGGCCAAATGTGATGAGTTCCATTTTCAAAGAAGGAGGATGCTGTGGGCTGCTTAATGGCATCTTGTTGCAGAATAACACTTTATTCTTTCTAGGGGAACGTTCAACAGAGGAAAGATAAACAGGTGTGCTAGTCACAACTAGGGTTGCCAGGCCCCTCCTGGCGGCCGGTGGGGGATGGGGAGGGGACTTACTGGGAGTGGCAGGGAAGCTCATCCAACTACAATGATGTGCCTACCTCACTGACCACATGACCCAGAAGAGACGCTACCACTTCCAGGGCACCAGGGGTGACGCTCTGATATTTGGGCAAAAACTCTGTGATAAATTTGGCTTCTACCATAGAGTTTTTGTCCAAATACCAGAGTGTCACCCCCAACATCATGTCTGGGTCATGTGGAAAGTTATATAGACATGTAACTCCACGAGGGAGGATTTTCCCTTTTTTTCTGGGTAAGTTTTCCCCACCAGCCGGCTGATCATCAGCGGGGAGGGGAGGCCTGGCGCTGGGGGATCCCCACCTCCCCGGGGTGGGGGGGTCTGGCAACCCTAGTTGCCAAGGGCCTGATAGGGAAAGGGTGCTGTCACCTTAATATAGGCTGAATGAGATGTTATTTACCAGGTAATATTTACCTCCATGCTATGAAAAGCTTCAGCTGCCCATTTCCACACACTAAGCCTCTGTTAAAGGAATAGGTTTCTGCTTGCAGGCAACCCTGTCTACTGTGAGGGTTGGTCCTTCCTCCCTGGAAATCTGCTTCTGCTTGCCATTTCAAGTGGCTGGTAAGGGCCCAGCTCAGCCAGGGGATTTCAACTAAAAAAGTGGGCACTGTTCCTTGGCCAGTGGCTACCTAGATGGCACATTGTGGGCATGTTTAGTCATATCCAATCTCAGAATACATGCCAAGAGAGACATTTGCACCTGCCACCCGACATACCAGTTTTGATAGGTCACCACAACCCCCCATTCATGGATTGGTGTCTTAGTACTAAAAGACTGTGGTGCTGAGTGAGCTAGGAGAAGCTAGAAGTCAGTACAGGGCAAAGCCTTTCCTGCTGCTGCCATGCACTGGAATGACTGAAAGTTAAGTTCCTCAGTTTCTTCCACATGATGACAGAGTGCTGAGGGGTATCCAGTCACTTCTGGATGAAAGACAAAAGAAGCACACAGCAGAGGATCTGCAGAAACCATTCTATATATACAATAAAGAAGCAAAAACTAATTATATTGTAATTATATTGGTAATAAGGTTGATCCAAACAGTGGCAGGAGGAAAAAACAAACAAACCTGCTGCTGGCCTCTGCACTAGTACACCACTTCCAGGTACAACTGGGAATTCCTAGAGCTCCCCATTGACATTTCCAGGTTGTACCCGGAAGTGATGTAGTGATGGCGGCAATGTCACTGACATCACATGTCCCTCCCCTCCCCACTAGTTGCCAAGCTCAGCCTGACAACCCTAATTAGCAACCATCAAGTTTCTTGGAGATGTGAGCATCTTTTTTCATACCTCCTGCGTTGTTTTGAGTGTGCAGCAGTGCAATTCTAAACAGAGAACAGATTTTTAAGTCCACTGAAGTAAATGGACAAAAGGTGCAACTACTTAAGACAACACTGTAAAAGACAGTTGCAGTTTCCATGCAGCAAACAAACTAGGGTTTGGCCAGTTTTTCTTATGCATCAGGTTTGCATGGCCCCCTTTCCCTTTTCTTTTTCATGGACTCCAATTTCTTCCAGGGTTTTCTCAGCTGCAGCACACTATAGTTTACTCACCCCTGACCCAGGCAAACTGGTTTGTACAAGCTGTAGTTTGTCTGCAACTCAGAATAGAAGCAATAATCCTATTATAAATCTTGTATACAAACTGCAGTTTGTGTGACAAGGTAGAGTTTGAATATAACAATGCTGGGCATAAAAAGAGGAAATATGGGAGGGGGAGAATGATGCCCTAGCTGAGCTAGCGACTTAAATAGCTGGAAAATGTAGTGTGCTGCTGGTACCATTCAATGCATTCTTTCTAGTTAAAGTTGCCAGTTCTGCCAGCACATCACATTGCCACTTCATTGGAGGCAGAAATGCCACAGGTGAAAGTCCTCTCTATCAGTCTAGCTCTGTGAGGGGAAAAGCTTTCTATCACTCTAGCTCTGTGAGGAAAAAAGCTTCACCTGCTGAATTTCTCCCTGTCATGAAATTGTTAAACTCACAGGAGCTCTGCCAGAAAAAAAGTGGAACCATACTCCAGCCCAGGCTGTCCCGGGGGTCTCTTTAACCTTTGTTTGTTCCAAAGAATAATAGGCATCATTTCCCCCTCTAGAAGCACAGTGATTAAACCGCTGAAATCTCATTTCCCCTCTAACAAAATGACAAGAGGGGAAAAAAACAGCAAGAGTCAGAGGTAAAAGCCAGAAAAGTGAACATTTCCAGGAACAAAGTCCCAATAGACCTTTTCCTTTCTAGAGTGAGAAGTTCAAGCTCTTACCAGTGATGTACAATCATTCAAACTGAAAATCACCTGTGTGCAAATTGGCCTTTGATTATGAATTGTAAGCTTACATGCCAATAAAGGTGACTGGACTGGAATTGTAAGTCGCACGCTCACAATGTTGTTGTTTTTTTAAAAAAACAACAACTTCACATTTTATCGAGCACTAGTGTTTAATTGTGTTGGACTAGAATCTGGGAGACCCGGGTTCAAATCTCCTCTCATGCAATGGAAGCTCAATGGTTGAACTTGGGTCAGTCATACTCTCTCATCCTAGCCTACCTCACAGAGTTGTTGCAAGGATAAAATGGAGGAGTGGAGGAGAATGTAAGCTGCTTTGGGTGGGGGAGAAAAGGGGGGTATAAAATGCATACAACAGAATAATAAATATTATTTCAAATGTTTTGGACATGCATGTTCCCACACTGCTTCTCCATGGCTAGTTCTTTTTCACATTTGATATCTGCTGTCTGCCTAAAAACAACTAAACCCACTAAAGTACCTAAAAGATGCTTTTTGGGTTGCCAACAGGCCTGGAGAAAAATGTTCTGTCACTTTAATACAGACATAATGTGTGGAAATGGGCAGATGAAAATTTTCATAGCATGGAGGTAAATAACATCACCTGGTAAATAACTTCCTCTAATCTACTTAAAACTCCCTCAGTCCGACCGTAGTATCGAGGAGTATAACTAAAGCTGACATGATTGCCTGAGGAAAAACTTTATCTCCAGGTCTTTTAAATGAATATAAAAAAAACTTTGATTTTCTTTGAATTATTACCTATTTGTTCAATTTTTATCTCAGCTTTCTTCCAAGAAACTCAGGGCTAGGCTTGGCAGCCTCAAACTGGTCCTTCTCACTATCTGATGTGTCGGCAATTACCAGGTGATGTTATTTTAATTGCCTATTTCCGCTCATTAAACACTATTAAAGGGACAAGACATTTTTTTCCTGGCCAGTTGGCAACCTGAAGGATCAATCTGCTCAAAACTGTCATTCTGAAGCTGCCTACTAATGAGTATGCCTACAGATTGCAATAGTCCAAACTCAGGAATTGCTCATTTCAAAGTTGATTGCAGTCATTTAATTCTCATGACTCCTGTGGTTTACAGATTACACCATGGCACTTGAATAATTTTGCAATCCACAAGAACACCTGTTCTCCCCATGGTAATCATTCATGATTCATGGTGCCACACCTTGGCAGCTCTGAAGTTTTAGGTCGCAGCCTTTAATTCACATACTCTGGAGTAGCTCCCCGACCCTGCTATGAGTATTCTACTACAGCAGCTCACTTTGCTTCAAGAATCGGTTGTTGAGGCTTGTATCTTTATGATTGTTCAACAGCTTCTTTGCATGCTGCGGAGGCATCAAAGGAGAAAGCATTGTGTCTGCAGGCTTCTAAGCTGCTGGTTGACAGAAGATCCATTTTTACGGGCTTCATTGTTGTCTATTAAAAGGCATTTCTAGGATATTTTTACCTTAATAAGGGATATTTTTACCTTAGTAAGGATTTGTGATAACATACTTGCATAGAGATAGCACAGGATAAAATCTGACAGGCTGTAAGAACATAAGAAAAACTCTGCTAAAACAGACAAATGGAGTATTGAGTCCAGCACCCTGTTTTCCACAGTGGCCGGCCAGATGATATGGAAAACCCACAAGCGGGGCACCAGAACTCAAAGTCTTCCCCTGTTTTCGGTCGCTCACAACTAGTATTCCAGGTATATTGCTCCGGCACATGGATGTTCTACTGAACTGTCCTGGACAGTAGCTAGTGATTGGCCTATCCTCCTTTATAAGAATTCCAAAAGAGTAATGTGGCATAGCAAAAATAAACAGAAGTGTACTATTACCTAAAAGATTGTATTCCAGCACAAGCTTTTATGGGCTAGAGCCCACTTGAGATACAATAGAGTGACTCCTTGCAAGGCAGACATTTATACGGGGGGGGGGGGATACTGAGCTGTGACATGCAGGAAGTACGGAGTCAGATGTAATTGTGTGAGATTTTAAAAATACAGAGATTGTTCATAATAGCAGTAATTGCCTCCATAAATTTTAAAGCTATCTATGGTAGTGGTGAATGATCAGTACATACTGTGGCGGTGAATTACTGGGTGATCAATTATTGAATTATTGGGTGATCAATTACAAACTTTTTGTCTGTCCTCCTGAATCTACTACCTGCAAGTTTCAGTATTTTAGGAGAGAAAGTAAAAGTCACTCAAGTAACATTCACTGTTACTTAAGTAATTGTGCTTAAATACCTTTACAAGTGGCTGCTGTTGATGCTTAATTGATTAGCACACTACTTTCATGAGATTGGGCCGTGGTTGTCTCAAGGGTACATTCTTAAGCTCACTGAATACCTAATACTGTCTTATCGGCCACATTTAGATTAATCATAGACAGGTAAAGAGAACCGGGGATAACCCTTTCAGTGAATATATGTGCCCCTCAAATTCTGATCTTATTAGTCACTATGAATATGCAGTCATGAATGAGAACAACCCCTGCTGGTCAATGAAGGCAGGCTGCAAAAGGTGCATGATCTTGTGTGTGGTAAAAGGATTGTGATCGAAGCCAGCCAAAGAACATGTTTGATGAACATAACCTAATTGCCACAGCAAATCTGTAAGTGCTGACAATACAGTACTCCACTGTGCCAACAAATGCAAAAGGCTAATAGCACTATGACCTACTGAGGAATAAGGAAAAACTGGTAACTGGAGTCCCAGGTGGCCTCTGTTGCTATTGGCTAATCCTAGAGGGTCACATGGCAAGGCTTCTTTTTAAAATCATCCTTAGTGAGTGAGAGCAGTGGTGGTGTTGCTCTGGAGTGTTCAGAAAAGGTGCTGAGTTAATCAGCCACAATGTGTGAGCAGTTTTTGGGAACGTGGAAGCTGGCTTCTAGTGAGAACTTTGATGATTACATGAAAGAAATTGGTAAGTAATATTGGTCATGGTTTGATGTGGTGATAATGGTAATATTTTACTTTGTTTTGGGGTTGTTGTTTTTTTTTG
Source organism: Gekko japonicus (assembly GCF_001447785.1). Classification (NCBI taxonomy): domain Eukaryota; kingdom Metazoa; phylum Chordata; class Lepidosauria; order Squamata; family Gekkonidae; genus Gekko; species Gekko japonicus. Next base: position 81,225 of record NW_015162068.1, read on the forward strand.
GAGAACTGAGTTTTTGCTATTTCAGTACCAAAATAAGTTTTCTGTAGTCTTAAATTCTTCTTCACATCCTATGAGAAATGTAGCTGCTGTATAATTCCTTGGCTATTTATACTGACTAAATGAAGGATTTTTGTTTGTTTTTGTAGTGAATTATAAGAAGTAAAATGTTGCAATTTCTGTTTAGTTATTCTAGGGCTGCTAGCTCTGGCTACAGAAAGTCTTTGGACTGTGTCTGTGGAGGGCTGAATTTAGGGAGGGAGTGGAGCTATTTTCTCTAGCACTCTGTAGCCTAGGATCAGTTGTAATCCTGGGACAATTCTAAGCCCTACCTGGAGACTGGCAAACCTAATTTCTTGTTAAACTTGTTGCTAATCCTATGCATGTTTTTAATTATGTTAATTTTTTAGATTTCTAAATCTGTATAACCACAAATGTGCTTACTAGGGAATTTATGCTTACTCTGTAGAACTTGAACTCCACAGCAGCATGGTTAACTTTGCTGATTAATGTCAATGTGATATGTATGTTCTGCCAAAACTGGCTTCTTTAAAAATGCTTCAGTGAATTTTTCTTTGCTCAGAAATGCCAAACAAGAGAAAGCTGAGAACACAATAACCATGTGTACCCAGCGGCTGTTCAAACCGTATTGGGATTACTGTGCAGAATGATTACCAAGATTAAGTCCTTCAAGAATGTGAGGGGGAGTCCCTCCCAGTTTACTTCAATTCAAAGTGTTTTCTTGAGGAATGTGTGTGTATTTAGCTGTTGAGGGGAAGCTGGTATCTTAATGAGTTCCCTACTACAGGTGTAGAGACCTGGATTCAGAGTTCTGGAACAGGTGAGAGCCCTTTTGGACAGTGCCTGTTTTATGTTAGTGTTCAGTGTACATCCCAGTGTGGTAAAAGATTGCTTTTAAGTTAACTGACCATAGGGTTTCACATCTTCTTATCCCTGAGTTTTTCTAGCTTTAAATTCATTAAAAAAAACCATAAAAATAGAATACTAGGGGTGTTTTTGCAGAAAAGCATTCTAAGCCTTTCTGATCCTTCTAAGTCTGCAACTTTTGTTTCTTCAATGTTGACAGAAACTAAGTTGCTTTACTGGTAGGGTGGTGCCCTTCCAACCTCAAGCAATTACTTTACTGCCTGGAATCAGGTGCTGTTTCAGATGCCTTAAAGTGATTCTTCAGATGAACAAACTTTGCTTTGTCTGGCTGCTGCCATGGTGGCCCCATGGATTTGAACAGATAGTGGTGCAATGGATGTCCTCGGAGTGATGTCCTTCATTAATTAAATCAGTTATTTACATATATATTCTCTGGCTTGCCATATACTTACTAAGCAGTACAGCAAAGCTGGAATGAAAGTTCAAAAGGTGCTAATGTCAAAAAGAAAAGTACCTGATCTATCCAATGTAGGACTATTTGAAATATGCAGGAGAGAGGTATGGCATGTTCTACATTGCATTTCCCTTTTTAAAATAGCTCCTCTCCGACTACTTGTTCTGGTGGCGCTTTCTTCTCGTTGGGAGAAACAGTTGGGTGACAGCTTTTTCTCCATGTTCAGCACCCATCTTCTGCATTTCAATGCTTTGCTTTAGATCTCCCTTTGCTATTTCCTACACCACTGTAGGATTTTTCATGCCCAAGATGAAGCTGTGTTCGCAGTGTTCTCTCTCTGTCTCACAGAGAGAACAGATTATGAGGCAAGTATGAGAACCTAACGATGGTCTTTGTTTCTAGGAGTGGGCTTTGCTACTAGGAAGATGGCTGGTGTTGCCAAGCCCAACGTCGTCATCAGTTGTAACGGGGATATTGTAACCATCAGAACAGAGAGCACTTTTAAGAACACGGAAATTAGCTTCAAACTGGGAGAAGACTTTGAGGAGACAACAGCAGATGATAGGAAAGTAAAGGTTAGTCCTGTATTGTCTCTTAAAGCTATTACTGTGTTTTTGTGTTCGAAAGCAAGAAATTGCAAGTAGATAAATAGGTACCACTTTGGTGGGAAGGTAACAGCGTTCCGTGCGCCTCGGCATTTAGTCATGCAGCTACATGACCACAGAAAAGTCTGCGGACAGCGCTGGCTCTTTGGCTTGGAAACAGAGATGAGCACCACCCCCTAGAGTCGTATTAGACTACTTTCGAGCAAGGGAACCTTTACCTTTACTATACTTCAAGAGGGACTAGCACGAAGTACCAATGTAACTCAAAGGTGCCTAGGCTAAACTTGAGTGGAGGATGCAGGTGAAGATTTTGGTCACCTTGTGAAAAAAATCATTTTTTTCTTTGGAGGTTTGAAATGAGTAAAACCTACACTCTGAGTTTTAATCCCCCCCCTCTGGGCAGAGAACAGACAGGGAAGGAGAAAGTCAGTTGAATTGCTTTCCAGACTTACCTCAGCCCACCTTCACACAAATGCTAATAGGTCTAGCTAGAGACAATCGGATGGGCCAGTCCCCCCCCCCCAAGCAGGAAACAGAGATTTGGAGGAATTGACTAGAAAGACTTCAGAAATAAATTTCTTGAGACATCAGGAAAAGCTTCCTTGACTTGGCCTGACCTGGTCAGTGAGTGGGAAAAAGAGAGAAGATAAAACTCCTGGAAGCAAGGAGGAAGCTCTCTTTGGTGCGGAGTCCATCAGAGCAGACAGAGCTCTTAACTGAGGTCTGGAGGAGGCAACTATTAACCACGTGCTGGAGAGCTGAAGGAAACTTCAAGGTAATTCAAACTCTGTAGAGATCTGTAACTTCCTAAACTAAGGAACCTGCCCTATATTTTAACATCTGATAGGGCAGGGCTGTTAAACTCACAAGGGCCAGAGGGCCAGATCTGACATAAATGAGGCCTTGTCAGGCCAGGCCATGAGTGTCGTAAAATGTAATGCCAGGTAGCGGAGGTAAGAACACAAACACAGTTAAAGATATTTTAAAACTTAAAATAAAATGTGCTTAAAACATTAGCACTCTTGCAATATTTTGTTTATTTAACAGTCTCTGATAACTGAAACCTTTCTCTTTGATTATTGCATTAAAATCTGGAGATAATATCTGTGCTGTAGCAATCTTGAGTATGATGTTCAGATCTTGTTCAGGTTCTAGTGTGTATCTGTAAGTTGCAATGTATAGTGGTCAGTATCAGGTCTACTATCCAAGAAGTCCAAGTTCAAAACCCCCAGTCTACAAAGGAAATGTGCTGGGTGAAATTGGTCTGGACACACTCTTAGCCTAATCCACCTCACTGGCTTGTTGTTATTCCTCATCTAAATAGTTAACACAGCTTTCCTACTGAGAAAGACTGGGTCATGAGGACATGAATACAGTGAAAAAGAGGGGAACCCTGTTGCACAAAGGAGAACCCTGGCATAATGAGCCCAACAAATCTCCCCCTCTCTGCAGCAAGATAAACTCATACCTTGAATGAAACTTCATTGGTCTTAAAGGTGCTTTGTATTTCTCCCATGCCATTGAGGTAACTGGGCAAAGTAAGCTCTGGCTCTTTCCCCCCCTCCCCCCCAGGGGATGAGGAGGGGGGAAGAGCATCAGCCAATGGAGGGAAGAGAGGCTTGGCTCAGTAGCTCTGCTGTGCAACTGAGAGAGCCTGTCAAAGCAACCTCTTGCTTTTTCCCTCCCCCTCTGTCCCTCGCCAAGGGAGGAGGAGCCTTAGCCAATGGAGAAAAGAGAGGCTTTGCTCTGTAGCTCCTGTGTGACTGAGAGAGCCTGTCAAAGTAAGCTGTGATGCAGAAGGAAGTGAGACAGAGGAAAAAAGAAGCAGATGACAGCCAGTTGCTCACGAGCTGCATATAAGCCATCTGGGGGCTGCATGTTTGATACCCCTGTGATAGAGCATGTATAGAGGGACAGAGGAATTGTTTTACCTGTGGTTTTTTTTAAAATCCCTTGCTCAGTCTTGTGCTGTACTAAAAGTATGCTTGTGAACATTTTATTTTTAATAAGAACATAAGAACATAAGAGATGCCAATGTTGGATCAGGCCAAAGGCCCATCCAGTCCAACACTCTGTATCCCACAGTGGCCAGAAATACCAGTGCCATCAGGAGGTCCACCAGTGGGGCCAGGACATTAGAAGCCCTCCCACTGTTGACCCTCCCCAAGCACCAAGATGACAGAGCATCACTTGCCCCAGAGTCCCTATCTATACCTTGTGGCTAATAGCCACTGATGGACCTCTGCTCCATATGCTTATCTAATTCCCTTTTGAAGCCGTCCATGCTTGTAGCTGCCACCACTTCCTGTGGCAGTGAATTCCAAGTGTTAATCACTCTTTGGGTGAAGAAGTACTTCCTTTTATCCGTTCTAAATAAATACCTAAATAAATACATTCTAACTTTTGATGCTGGTAGTGGTTCTCTGTACCACATAGACCTCCACAGTCTTGGACATGCTATTTTAAAAGGAGTGTCAGTTGGCAAGTGGCTGTTCCTTCAGGGACACACAAATCAGTAAATGGTCCCCATGGTGACCAGGCTCTGGGCAGTGGGAGACACAGAGGCAAGGCCTCAGAACTTGGAAGGGAACTTGGAGTCCTGACCCTCCCAGTGGGCAATTCCTTACAAAGGTCAGGTGGTGGCAGTGGCTACCCGAGAGAGAAAGATAATCCTTTCCAGGTGCTGGGAAAATCTTGGAGGGCAGGGTGGAACAGGGCTGCAGGCTGGAGCAGGCTCATTCCATCACACACCTTAACCAAGTGTGTAGCAGATCCTTGCTCTGGCAGGCCTTGGAAATCTCTGGCAACTGATAAGAAGTTGCTTGGCCTCATGACGGCCTGGATGCTCAGTCTTTTAATCTGATAACCAATGTTCCCTCTAAGCTGAGTTGGTGTGAGCGAGCTCACAGGGTTTTTTTAGCTTCCGGCTCACACATTTCTGTCTTAGCTCAGGAAGGAGGGCTCCAGAGCAAACTGATTTACGCAGTAGCCAAATCGCTTGTTCACAACTTTAATGCCAGTAGTTTACAAAGTAGAATTTTTGCTCACAAGACTCCCCAGCTTAGAGGGAGCATTGCCGGTAACTTAAGTTACTGACTGTGCAGAGTGGTCTCCATGTGGATCTAAAGCATGGGCAATGAGCTGCTGTTGCAGCAATGAGCCCTGGTTTAAATCATGCTTATGGGTCGGGTGTTGGCTTACAGGTCCAGTGTCTTGCTAAGCAACTGACCAAAGGGCAATCAACTGATCTACACAGCTAAAGAGTTCTGCCTAGACTTTCAGCCACCATCCCTCCCCCGACCCACCAGTCTGCTCTCCACTGTGTAACCATGTTCAGCACTCCATCTGCCTAGTATTAAACTTCTGTTTTCACCAAAGTCCAGTATAAGCAGTAGTAGGTTTAATATCCTTCTTCTGGAGTTTCTTCACACGTCACCCAAACATGCAATAGGCAAATCATGGTTTAAGAAGTCCACTGGCTTTTATCTAGTGTGTGGCATTTGTCTCTCCTCTCCCCCCCCCCCCCCCCCACTTAAAAACACAACAACAGTAAAATGGTTGTGGCATAACTCTGCTTTCTCAGAGTACATTTCAATCATGGTTTGGTGTATTTTGGTATGGTCTCCTGATGAAAGAAGAATTGTTCTCTTCTCTTAACAGAGTCTTGTGACGCTAGAAGATGGAACTCTCAATCACGTGCAGAAATGGGATGGGAAACAGACCACAATTAAGAGGAAGATAGCTGATGGAAAGCTGATTGTGGTGAGTTCACTTCATTTTCCAGGAGCTCTGTGGACCAGTATCAAAATTCTAAAGTAATACAAGGGGAGGGTGAAAATGGAAGTAAATGTGAGGTGCCGTCAAGTTGGCTTTGTTATGTACTAGACATGTACAGAAGCCACTTACATACAACACACTGAAATGTTCTTTTAAGGCATTTGAATATGCACCATTTTTGTGCTAAAGCAAAACATGGAACACTACATTGTAATGTGCGTCTTGCACAGATGCAGTGTTCCTTTGCATTTGGAGGAGAAAAGCGGAGATAGATTTATGCATGAGCTAAGTGAGATGGAACTTGGGGCGTTTACATTTGGTAATGCCATGGGCTCTCTCTCTTAATTTGGCATCGCTTCGAGCCTCAGCATGTCCTAATTGGGGCTGGCAAAAAACGCCATTACACAATGTTGGGAATGATAGCCATGGTGCAGCTTGGCTTGGTCTGTCTTCCTCCATCTGACTTGCTTGCATGTGTGAACTAGCCCTAGGTTTCTTAACCAGATACGTTAGTTATTAGATGCCACCAAATTTCCTGCAGAACTTGGTATGTGTCCATGCTTGCAAAGGATCCACCTGCACAGTGTACCAAATAAGGGTGGATCCAGCAACTTGATGAGATGATACTATATACTGACAACACTCAGATTAAGGGAAGCCTGTATACCAGGTTCTTCGGTGCTCAGCTTATTCCATTTATTTGTGTGTTTGTGTAGGGCTGTTAAGTCACATCATTATTCGACCATTCAGAGTGACCAACTCTACTACAGCCATGTGTACTAATGCCCTTATTCTCTCACAATGTGGTTGTGAAAGTTCTTGGTCCCCAACGAAGAAAATAGGGTGTGTAGCCCAAGCTGGCCCTTTTGAAAATAACATTAAGAGTTGATTGCAGTTCTTTCATATATACAACTGTGAAATCCATTTTCTTTTGTAGAGTTCTGTTGCTGAATCTGAACTGTCTTGTACTGATACTCCCACTCTCGTGGGTTTTTCTCTCTTAGGAGTGTGCGATGAACAATGTTGTCTCCACCAGAGTCTATGAAAAAGCATGAAGGCTCTTGCCACCTGATGAATAGGACCTTGAAGTGGAAGATAAAGCTCGGTTCACAGAGCAAGAGCCCTGCAAGGCTAATTGCTTCCCAGAACTGGCCAACTGTAAAGCAGCTGTGCATCTTCTGAAGTATTGTGGTTATTCAATAAAATGTTCACCTTTGGGGAAAAGCTGATCTTGGTCTCGCTTATACTTTATGAAAGATGCGGAAGGGATGCTTGAGGAAGAATTTCAGGTTTGCTTTGTGGGATCTGCCAAGTTTTGTTAACTTGCTCTCAAATAGCAGGGTGAAAACCTGACATAATTGCTCTAGTTGTATTTCTCTGTTCCACTAACTTGAGAGATCTTCAAGACAGTACAGCTAAGTGTTCTTAGGCATATCAAAATGATCCAATTGGAAATGGTAGAATGCACTTATTAGAGCTAACATAGAAATTTGATCTTTCTTCTCTCTTGCCACAAACTAATAGCATCCCCTGCTTTGCATTTATGCCATATGAAGAAAACTGGATGCTCTGCCTTGGCTTCCATACTGGAGTGCTTATGCATGGTGTTCTGTAATCATCCGGTTTCCAGGTTTTGCCTGTCCTCGATGTCACCTAGCTGTTCTCACCGCTGAGGACCCAAAGCAGCTTATGACAAAACTCAATTTAAATTTAAAAAGATGCAGAATTTCCTCAAGGAAGAGGAATGTTTTATTTTGAAGAAATTTCTTATGTATTTTGAAGACATTCCAGCTTTTAGGGGTACCAGATGCTCATCCACAGGTCTCAATCAGCTTGGCTGGGTGTTTCAGTCCCAGTTCTCTCCCCTCTGATCCTTTACTCTGGTCTTTTTTAGGGGAAAGAACATACTTTAAACACATTAGCATGCTTTCTGGAAGGGATGGGTACATTTTACTGCCCTACATTTCTGCTATCTTCTCAGTCTCCACCCCCATTTAGGTACCATTGTCCCACATTGTACCATTTTCCTGCTGTACCCTTGGGTAGTGCTTTTAATTTATTTATTTAACACAATATACATCCTGCCTCTCTGCCCTCACAAGGGCCACCAAGGTGGCCAACACATTAAAACATAATGAAAGCACATTTTAAAACAAACCAAGCAATAGCAAATTATCATTAAAGCAATTAAAACCAGAGCTAAAAACACACAAAGGCGTAAAAGTAACAGTGAAAATGCTGGACAGGAAGAAGGTATCACTGAGGGAACAAAAGTTGTCACCTGTTCATGAAAGATAGGGATAGATGAATGTCAGGACATTCTGCTGATGGAAGATGGGAACAGATGAATGTCCCTAGGGAAACAGGTCCGGCATTTGGGTGCCACCACTAAGAAGGCCCTCCCCCAGGTTGCTACCTGCCTAATCTCAGAAGTCAGGGATGTCCAAAGCAGGGCCTCCAAAATTATTGTAGTTTTCTAAGGGGGTAGGCGGTCCTTCAAGAATGTTGGCCCCAGCGCATATAGGGCTTTAAAGGTCAATCCCAGCTCCTTGAATTGTACCTAGGAACAAATTGGGAGCCAGTGTCAATAGGCCAAGTCTGGAGTGATATGGTCCGTACAATCCACTCTAGTCAACACCCTGGCTGCAACCATTCTGTACCAACTGAAGATTCCAAAGAGCAGTCCCATGCAGAGTGCATTGCAGTAACCTATTTTTTAAAAAAATCAGCAATTGCTATATTGTCATAACAAATATAAAAATTGTAAGAACCACTGTGCATATGTAAAGAACAAAACAAAAGTTGCCATAGCAGTGGCGATTACCACACCCCTGAGAGCCTCTGTGGAACATGGGGAGAAGGGAAAAGTCAAGAAAGTGAACAGAAAGTATCTTAGTGTAACAGATCCATCCCCAAAGCACATGCCTCCGCAATGGTGATGAAAGCAACACAATGAGTCCCTGCTGTGTGGGAGCACCAATGCCTTTGCTAGAGTCTTGAATCAAGACAGAAAAATGAGTCCAGATTGTTGTTGCTGTTGTTGTTCATTTGCACATCAAGTCTGACACTTAGCGACCCCATGGACCACATCACGCCAGGCCATCCTCTGGAGTTTGCTCAATTTCATGTTCGTTGCATCGATAACACTGTCTAACCATCTCATCCTTTGCCATCCCCTTCTTCTTTGACTTTCAATCATTCCCAGCATCATAGTCTTCTCCAGTGAGTGCTCCCTTCTCATTTGTATTTGAGCTTCAGCTTCAGTATTTGGCCTTCCAGGGAACAGTCAGGTACTTCTGTTTATTTCTTGACTTCATTTATACCCTGCTTCTTTCCCCAAGGGGACCCAAAGCAGCTTACATTGTTCTTCTCTCCACATTATCCTCACAGTAGACCTGTGAGGTAGGTTGGGCTGAGTGTGTGACTAGCCCAAGGTTGCCCAGTGTGCTTCCATGGAAGAGCAGGGATTTGAATCTAGGCATCCCAGAGTCTAGACTGACAGTCTAACCACTATACCACACTGGCTCAAGTTCACATGAAGCTGCCTTATGGAATCAGGACTTTGGTTTATCAAGGTCCATCTTGTCTACTCTGACTGGCAGTGGTTTGCCAGGGTCTTTCAAGGTCTTTTGCATCCTCTGATCCTCTTCCCTAGAAATGCCAAGGACTGAACCTCAGATCTTTAATGCTGAGCCATGGCTGATCCCCTGATGTAGTAGATAATACACAAAGATTATCTTTTCTGTGTGGTGTAGTGGTTAGAGTGCCAGACAATGACCTGGGAGACTCAGGTTTCAATGCCTCCTCTGCCATATAAGCTCACTGGGTGACCTTGGGCCGATCATACACTCTCAGCCTAACCTGAAGAAGTGAGCAGTGACTCACAAAAGCTCATACCCTGCCACAAATGTTCGTCTTTAAGGTGCTACTGGGCTCTTGCTGTTTTCTACTGCTACAGACAGCCTAACATGGCTATCCATCTCGATCCACCTCACAGGGCTGTTGTGAGGATAAAATCGAGGCAAAGAGAATGGTGTAAGCCACTTTGGTCCCCATTTGGAAGAAAGGTGGAATATAAATGAAATAATATCTTCAGTCCTACCCTTCTTCCAGGAAAAGGCATCTAGTCCTGCCATTTGACCTTCACAATCATCCTGTAAACTAGAAACAGCATGCTGGCACAAGGTCAGCCAGTGAGTGTCATAGCATTGGTCCGATTAGCAATGTCTACTCTGCTTGGCATAGCTTGTGCCACCTATGAAGTGTCAAGCTCTGTTGGGGGAGTGAGCAAGCCTTGCAGTGCAGTCAGTCCTAAATGATGCATGTTTGGCTTAATCTCCCCTGCCTAATCTGATCTATACAATGCAATGAACAGCTAGTCTCGCCTGTTGTCTGGCCAGGCTCTCTTAAATTGTTTATGCATCCTGCTACTAGTTCTGTTACCTGAAGAACGTAAGCACGGTTACTTGTCTTTAGTGCCTGATGATTTTCATGTCTTGAGTAACTCAAATTCATCAGTCAGCAGTCTTTTACAATGAAGAGGCAGACGTCATCAAAATTCAAGGCAAGAGATTGTCTCAGATAATTTTCACTGTTTTTAGTAGCTCTTCTGATTCTCATTAAAATAGTTCATGGAAGAAGAGCTTTGTCTGAAAGTATGAGATCATGCTCATGTTTTACTGAAGGGACTACCTAGATTGCTTGGTTACAGACTTTCTTTAAGAGGCAATGTGACAAGACTGTCAAGGGTCAATGCCTAGCAGACCTTGAGAACCTTCAAACAGGATTCTATGGAGACAGTTAAGAAATGACAGTTGGGAACTGACAGTTGAAGAAGAGACAGTTAAGCACTGACTGTGGTCTGGGAAGGAGGCAAAAGGAGTGAGAGGATCAGAGAGGAATGGGAAAGCCAAAATGGGAAATTGCTTCTAATTAAGAGAAATAATCCCTGCCCAGTGAAAAGGGAGATAGTTCTTAAAAGAGATGTGATCCCTGGTCTGTGTATATAGAAGGATTTTGGGAACTTGGTTGTATGTTCCTGCCTTCTAGACATTAAGAGTCAGTGGCCCTTTCTGCACTGACAGCTTGCTCCAGAGAATCCAAGGAGTCAAGCCTTAAGGGTTGGCTTTGCAGTTGCACACATTCCCTCTGCGCTGTCCCCCCCCCCCACTTTGGTTTGTTTAACTCCCTCCCTCCCTCCCTCCCTCCATGGTTCTGCAAGAAGAAAGTGATAGGAGGGGAAAATCCAGACCCACACATGCAAGACTGACCCATTTGGGAGCAGGGAATCCTCTAGTCCTTTATATTTACTGATTCCTTCTTATGCTCTCTCAGGCTTCTAAAATGTTTGCCTGAATGAGAGGACACATTCTCTTTTGTCTTTGGAGAGGGAGGGAAAGAAAACAGAACAGGGAGGGAGCATCAACATAAAGAGAGGCAGAAACAGGGAAGGGGCAGTGGGCAGCACTTAAATACCCACAGAAACAATTCTACTTTAGAAAGAATTAGCAATTGAAAAGCAGATGAGAACAAAGAATCATGGCAAAAGGAGTTTTGGTAGCTGTGAGGCAACTGTGTGCTGGAAGTGGTCTGACTGCAGATTCCTGTAAAACAAATACAGAAACAAGAGAAAGCCCAAAAACAAAGTGGAAGTGAGAGTGGGAGGGAATGCAGAATAGGATGCGCTCAAAAACCGAGGCAAAATACGGGTGCAGAAAAGGCCAGTGACACTCAGAAATCTATACTTGAGTGTTTAAGCAGAAACTGAAAAGAAAGCCTCTCTCATCAAAGTTTTAAAATACCTTTTTGAATAGCAGAAGCACTTACTTGTTGGCAACAAACTATCTGGAGTGAGTGTGATTACAAAGTTACCTCAGTTTTATTATTGGTTCACCTCATACATGATCCCACCCCTGATTCCACCTGACCTTTTCGCCTAAAGTAAATAAAATATTTTATTTTGAACTTTCAAAAGCCACTTGTGTGCCATTTCAGAAGTTGAATGTAAGAAGGTGGTTTTATCTCTTTCCTCAGTTCCCTGGGCTGGGCCAGCATCAAAATGTATGCATTAAAGCAACTGGATAGGACAGCCATAGACAAATAAGAAAAAAATAGATATGGGGCTACTCAGCAAGAAAGAAGAAGTAAAAAGGGGAAATCCTGTGTGTGAGGGAGGAAAGAGAGCAAGATTGTCGTAGGCAGTTTATGGCCAGATCCATTCACCTTCCCTGAATTTGACTATTCGGAGTGCTAGCTCATCTCTAAACATTACAAACCACCCTTGTTACCATTTTAGATATTGAGTACAGATTTGACTACAGCCTTTACTCCAAAATGCTCAAGAAACAAATTCTCAATTTTCCCCTGTTATTTGGGAGGTATATTTTAATAACTTATTTAATGACTCCACAATCAGTCTCCCCTCTATTAACCTGGCTCTCTTTGACAGTTTGCCTTATTGGGACCCTGTAGCTATGGATGAGATCATCCTACTGAAAAATCGCCTAAAGGCTGGCAAGGCTCCTGGGCCAGATTACATCCCTCCAGACCTGTTTAAAACTGACCCTTACCAATGGGGCTCAATGCTTGCTAAACTGTGAGCAGTGACTCACAAAAGCTCATACTCTACCACAAATTGTGCTACTCTTTTCCACTGCTAAACTATTCATGGTGACAGATGTATCTGGGAATATACCCTTACCAATGGAGGCAGTGTACTGTTATACCAATCCACAAGAAAGGGGACACCTGGAAATTACTGTCCAATTACTGTGTTAGGTAAATTACTTGCTGTTCATCTACTCCTAAAACTGCAAACATGGATCAAAGACTGTTCTGTCTTGGGTCCTGAACAGTTTGGCTTTAGAAAGGGAAATTTAACTTTGCACCATGCTGATTTTTTGTGCCATCTGGCTGCGAAGTATACTTCTCAAAAGAAGGGAAAGCTCTATACTACATTTATCAAACTGCAAGTGGCATTTGAAACCCAGCATGGTCTAACAGTTAAGAGCAGCGGTCTCTAATCTGGAGAATCAGGTTTGATTCTCCCCTCCTCCACATAAAACCTGCTGGGTGACCTTGGGCCAGTCACAGTTCTCTCAGAACTCTCCCAGCCCCACCTACCTCACAAGGTGCCTGTTGTGGAGAGTGAAAGGGAATGTGATTGTAAGCCACTTTGAGACTCCTTAGGGTAGAGAAAAGCGGGGTATAAAAAACTCTTCATCTTCAATCTTCAGCAGATGAGTTTGGGAGAAAATGGAAGCCACCTCAATATCACCTAGGTTTTTACTCCATTGTAAACACACCACAAAACTGTAAAGGCAACAAAGAAAAATGTTATATGTGTATCTTGTTCTCAGAGATCTGCCCCACTTTCCAGAGCACAAGCTAGCAACTCTGCACAGGCCAGGTTGCGTCCTTGTGCAGACAGATACAGGCAGAAAGTGGCTTGGAGTTTTTATCACAAAAGCAGAGCAATTTGACATCTTTTACATCTCCAAAATACAAGTGATATATAAGGGAGTATTTGGGGTGTATTGCATTTTTATCTTTTAAATCTGAATTTATAAACAGCCTTGAGCCATGGGGAAAGGCAAAGTACAAGTATTTAAGTAGTTACTTTTTAATTCTGCCTTTCCTCCAAGGAGCTCTTGGCAGCTTACTTGGTTCCCTTTCCTTTTCTCCTCACAACAATCCTGTGAGGTTGGTTCAGCTGAGAGACGGTGACTGGCCCAAGGTGAACCAGTACACTTCATGGCTTAGTAGAGATATAAATGTTAGTCCCCCATGTTTTAGTCCAACATCCTCACTGCTACACTACATTGCATCTTAGGGAGTTAGGCAGCAAGCCTTTTCCAGAAATGCACACAAAGCAAAACTTAATTACTGTCCAAAACCTTTGCTCTATTGAATAATTTAAAAATCATGTGGTTTCAGGAAGCTAATGGTAATCTCGGCAAGTATATTGCTCTCAGGCTCTGTGGGTGACTGAGAATAATCCATCCATCCTTTCCCCTACATTACTCAGAGAATGGAATGCGAGCCACAACCCCCGCCAAGCTTGCGCTGGCCGGGGAGGGCTGATTTGCCTCCTCGAGAGGCAGAAAGTAGGCCTGGCTCCTGCCCTCTATCTCACCAGTCCTTTGTTAGGTCACTGCACTCCATTTTGGGGGTCACGCTGTGATCAGTGTGCTAGTGACGGGCTTTCACCTAGTGTTGGAAGACTGGAATTGCAAAGTTAAGTTACTAAAGAGTTTTTTCTTTCAGGTGCTGTTGGCTGCGGGGCGAGGCGAAGTGTCAACATCTGCGGCCACAGCATGATCTTTTGGGCCACCCCCCGGGCCAGGAGGACACCCTTACCGTGAATGTCATTGTGCTGCGAGCTGAGGCAGACCTTGTGATGGCCCAGAGGGTGGATTGTCTGGCCGGCAAGGCCCTTGCGGGACAAGCTGAGGCTGACCTTGTGATGAGGAGAGCAAGGTGGCCCAGAGTGCAGATGGTCGGGTCGGCTATGCTGCTTCGCTATGATGGACAATGTCATGGTGATACAAGCCGGGGCTGTCTATGCAGATCTGGACAAGTAATATAATCCCCATAATTGCTCCCAAAAATTGCTGTCATCACCTCTTTGTTTCTTAGTTCTGAATTCCACGCTGTTTCTTGATGGCTTAGTGTGATTGTAATTAAAGAAATTATTTACTAAAAACTGTTTGATTTACTCTTCAGATTTGGAGTCTTCCTACTGGAGTACACCTTGATATATACAGGTGTGCATTCCCTGATACCCCTCTGGCCTCCTCTGCCTCATAGCTAATTTCCCCCAACAATGAGGCAGGTCACTGGTAGTAATACTTGTGTACTCCCAGGGGAACAGCTATTTACCAACCAACTGCGTCTCTTCCCCTAGTATTGTCTTACATAGAGCTACAAAACTGGTAGCATAGCTTCTATGATTTTAAAACTTTGAATGTTTTATTTGTGGAAATATTATATAGTCTTATTCTGAAGGCTTTGTTTTTAGAATAGTACTTTTGAGTCTTAAATTGATATTGTGCATTTATATTTTACATTGTTACAGCCAACGGCCATATACAATAAACTTACTTACCTACCTCGCCTACCATTTTAAATAGCATGTTTGAATTGTGGAGGTCTAATCACAGCATTTAAAATGGTAAAGAATTTATTGAAAGTAAAAGGTCCTCATGCATACTCTCTGTACAGCAGCAAATCTGCAAGAAATACAAAGGAAAGATTCTTCATCCCTCAGCCCTATCCATGCCCTAGCTGGTCTTGTTCTAAGGAAAGCTCTTTAACTTAGAAGTTACAGTGTTCTAAAATCTTCTCATTATCTTTGAGTCTTTGTCCAGGCAGGCAGCCCTTTGTCTGCTCTAAATGCCACAGAGGCCCTCAAGATGGAACTCAGGTGTGAGGGCTCCTTCCTCCAGATGGAATCAGCCAACCTGGATCCCTCTCCATCCGGTCCAAGGGATTTTACCACCCCTGCTTTCTCACCCCTTTGTGGGTCAAAAAATCCTTTCCTGAAATCTCCAAGAAGATGCAATTGAGCCCCTTGTGTCAGGGCAAGAGAAGAGGAGGAGGAGGAGGAGGAGGAGGAGGAGGAGGA
>NW_015162068.1:96609-98526 GCF_001447785.1 Gekko japonicus
CCTTGTGTCAGGGCAAGAGAAGTGGAGGAGGAGGAGGAGGAGGAGGAGGCAGCGATCAGACCTCTGCCCAAATCTACTCTGACCCAGCAGGAGTTTTCCTCAAAGGTGAGAGAGACAGAGAGAAAGCCAGGCAGTAAGTTCTGGAAAACAGAAGTCATGTTTATTAAACCCACAGCAAGGGAACTCAAAAGCTCCTCTTGTGTTGCACTCATACACAGGCATGGCTATATGTAGGCTGGCTTTAGCTGCAGCTGATTAACTGACAGGCAGTCAAGGAAATTCTGCCCTTCCCTTGACCTTTGCTGGGTTTCTTTTATCCCTTTGTGCCTCAGGCCCTGTGTGGCTCTTCTCCTTTCTAGGGATGGGGAGGGAATTAGCCAGATCCAGGTGAGAGGTGCCACAGCTTTCTTTGGAGAATAGCCTTCTGTTTGGGGCAGGCTAGTGAAAACTTCGTCTTGTCAGAAGGCTGTGGTGGGCTGATTCCAGAGACCTGATCTAGGGGCATCTTTGGTATTGTGGCCAGAGTAGGGCTGCTAACTCTGTCTTGGGAAGTTCTTGGAGATTTAAAGGGTGGGGTCTGAAGAGGAAAGTGATCTCTCTGGGGATATAATGCCATGTAATGCTTTGGAGTCCACCCTTCAAAGCTTCCTTTTCCTGCAGGAAAACTAATCACTGTAGTGTGGAGATCAGTTGTAATTCCAGGAGAATTCCAGGCCTCATATACAAATATAAAAATACAAAGGCTGATAAAATAGACCTAACACATACATTCAATAATCCATCAGTTCAAAACTCCTTCCAGTTTTTCATGCTCACGGCACCAAGTACCTGTGTTGTGTGAATTTTAGGTGTCAGATTCCAGCCACAGTGTGAACTGCTCATTTCATTGTCTCCAGCCAAGATGGCCATTAGTGTTCCCAGAGCTTTGGTGGTTGGTACATGGGTGATACTTGGGAGCAATGGACACCCCCCCCCCCCGCTGCCTGTCTTCTGCTAGTAGAGACCAAAACCAAACTGTGGGTGTTTTGTCAAGCGCCAGACCACAAAGTGAAATCTATGGGCGATTTCTCACTAGGCACTTGCGCCTGGTTTCCTCTGGAGTTTCCTGCTCCGAAGCATTTTTTTCAGTTTCACAGCAAGCCTGTCTGCCCCGCTCGTGCCGCGGGTCTTTCATTTTACATTGAAGCCTTGGGGAGTGGCTTCCTGCAATTCACCTCCTCCCACTACCGCCCCTTGGTTTCCAAACCCTCCCAAACCCCTCCCATCCGACCTCCCTCCATCCACCCCTTTCTATTTTTTTTTGCACGCATGCTCTGTTTCGTTAGATCGTTATTTCGGAACAATGGTGGTGAGGAGACACATGTGACACTTCTTCAGCAACCTGATTGGTGGTCTTTGTTCTCCAAGCCGGGAGTTTTAAAAAAAGGTCTGGGGATTCTCCATTTTGCACATCTCAGCACTGAGACTTTTCCCCAAGATGGATCGTCGGGAGAAAGCGTTAGCTGTACTCTGATCATTGCTTGAGTGTATATTGTAGCATCTATTTCATTGCCATGCAGTGTGGGTGGGCAGCATCTTTTTTATTGCTACAATAGGACGAATTGCTTGTTCACAACTTTAACGCCGTTGTTCCTCCCCCCCCCTTTGTCAACAAACCTCTTCTGCTGGTGTAATTTCCTTTCCCCCCCCTTCCTCCTCCCACCATCTGGTTTCCAGATTAACCCTTTTGAACAAAGAAAATAATCCCTGTGATATTCCTGTGATTCCCCCCCACACACACACCAACTGGAAAGCACATTTCCATCATAGAAAACTTCCATGCAGTCGCGGAGGGAAGGGGGGGCTGCTGTGAATGGATCTATTTCGTTGCTGCAATGGGATGATATAACGCAACTATTTATTTAAACAAAAAAAAAA
>NW_015162068.1:98882-140658 GCF_001447785.1 Gekko japonicus
TTTTGTTCACAAGACTCCACAGCTGGAAAGCACATTTCACCTGGGGGCACAAGAGTGGAGCGATGCGGCGGCAAGCTGAGCGGAGGGGCCACGAGGCCATGGCCGCCCGCCCCCAGCACGAGCCCCATCGCCGGCCTCCCCCCGCAGACCGGCCGGGGAGCCACGCTGCAGCCTCCACCAAGCCCGGTCCCAGCAGATCCATTCATGCCAGGGCCCCCCCTTCCCTCCCTCCGCGGCTGCTGGAAGGCCGTTGGGGCTCTCTCGCTCGGCCAGTCGAGCCTCCGCCGCCGCCGCCCCGTTTCCTGCTGTTCTGTGCTGAGGACTTCTCGGCGCCCCCCTTCTCGCGGCTGCTGGGCGGCAGAGAACCGGAGCGGCGGCGGCCCGACTGGCCGATCGGCCGAGTGAGAGAGCCACGAGGCCGCAGGCAGCCTGCCCCTGATCCCGCTGCCCTTAATTTCGTTCCTGCAATGTGCTGAACTAACGAACTAACGACACCAATCTTTTAAACAAAAAAAAAAAAGAGGAGGTGGGCTAATGGGCGTGGAAAAAGTGGGGAGGGGGGAGGGGGGAGGGCTCAATCACCGCGAAGCAAACGGAAAATCCTGGGATTTGAGGATTTCAACTGCTGCGGAGCAAATGGGGGAAGCACCGGGCCAAAAGGAAGCATCGAAACAAATGGTGTGAAACCGACGAGATGCTCCGGAGGAAAGAGAGGGCTCACCGCGCTTCACAGCGGGCCAAAGTCCCATGCGAAATCGCCCTATGTCTCCACAGGAGCTTTTCCCCTGCTTTTCAATAACTGTTTTTTTCACTGGATGTTTCCCCGTTCTTGGTTGCAATCGTTCACAGAGAGAAACGCTAGTTTACCCACCACAGAGGTCCCCATCGAGCTACATTTCCAGCTATGCCAAAACCTGATCCTGGCATAGACAGATGCTTCATATGTGTATAAAGCACTTTAAAGACTTTCAAAGTGCATACGTGAAAGACAAAAATTCCCTTTCAAGCAGACTTCTATCTGGTCACTGAGAATCAAGCAAGAAGAATTTACAATCAGCATTTCAATGGTCATGCTCTTATATGTCACCTGTCAACAGGTATTCTGTCTGAAGCATAGTTGTTGTCCTCCCTCATTATTTTTCCATGGATTGATATGAATTTGGTAATGATTTTCCACATTTCCACATTTCAAGTGTGAATAGAAGCAGTCTGTTGGTTCCACATTGGTCCCCCTTCCATGTTCACTAGTGAAATGGACATGGTAGGCCACCAGGTAAGCCAGTTTCACTGATATTGAGAAAACAATCCTCATCTGCCACCTTTTCCCGTTGCCATGGCTGCTACTTCTTAAAGGTGGAGATTGTGGCACTGGGGATTCCAAAATGAAAGTATGTCTGCAGCAATAACTTTTTTAAAAAATTGACACATCACCTGCAATTCAGTTTTACTGGACAAGCAGAGAATAAGGATATTGAAGTGGGTGGGTTAGAAAGATTCCTGTGAAGTTGCCTCCAAGTCAAGTTGCAGGGCAGGGCAGAAAGATCTGAAGGTGCCCTCCTATATGTTAGCTAGAGGGAGTGTGATATTTAAAGCTGGAAAAGCATAACCTGGTGATGCACATGAACTGAAATGATGAAGATTCTTGTGGGACATAGTACTGCTGAGAACAAAAACTGGTTTTAAGGAGGCACCACGATAGCATCCTATCAGATCATTTTCCTGGCATACCAGCAGAAAATGCCTATCCTGGTACCCATAACACCCTCTGGTCTGGTCTGCCTTATGTCATAGCAGAGGCGGCAGTGGCAGGCTCAGTGCTGCTAGTCTTGAGACTGGCATGAATGGCTCGGGAGCTGAGACAAGGTGCTCATTGTTGGCCTCTGACGTTGTCCTGTTGCATTGGGTGGTTCTAAGCAACAGATGCCCAGGACATCTTTTTAAAAGGCACCATTGAGACAAGAGCAGCTCACATCATCTTCCTGAGTCTGACTCCGTCGCTGCTTTTCTCCTGAGAGGGCACTGCTTAACCAAACCTGCAAAATGTGCAACAAATTTGTGGGGTCCTGGAAACTGGTCTCTAGTGAAAACTTTGATGATTACATGAAAGAACTGGGTGAGAAATGTTTTATTTGAAGGCTGCTATTACCATCGTCCCTTTCTTTTGTATGCTGTGGCTTCCCAGTCACTTTGCTTTTAATTTAAGAATACTGAAATGACGGGGGAACTCAGAGATATTTTTATTTCTGACATAACAGTGCCCCAGGCTTTCACTATGGATAAGAAATGAATATTTGTTTTCTTGGTTTTTTTTTGTATAAAGATTTTATTGACTCCCCTAAAAAGGGGAGGAGTTTCGCTTAAAAAGAAAAATAGGGAAGGTATATAGTGGGACGAAGAGAAAGCTGAGTGATCTATTAACTGTTAGATTAAACTGTTAGTAATGTCCAATCATCAAAGGCTTCTTCTGCGTGTTGTCAAACATCTTTTTTCCATTCCAGTTACTTTCTGTATTAGTATGTTAGTAATGTTCCTTTGAATTTCTGTTAAAAAGTCTCTTCAGGGCACATTCAAAACCGCTTCTTTTACGTGCTGGTTACTTTTCCACTCTCAGTGACGGGAGGGGCTTCCTCTGTTTTTCTCTCCCTCCGGCTTCTTCCCCTCCTCCTTCGGGTCGCTGTTAACTCTTTCAGTTCCTGTGCTATAAGTCGTCTTCCTTTCATGCCATGCCCGGAGATCTCCAGCTTTGAGAATGGTATTAATTTCAATTTCGCTTTTATCCGCTCCCAATCTCTTCGCTGGATTCTCCTCTTCAATTGTTGACTTTTATAAGCGCTCATGAGGCACTTTTCGCTGTCACAATTCAAACTTTTCTTTTCCTTCACAATCCCCGTTGGATTCATAGCTATACACAGTCCAAATATTAAACAGCCGGCACTCACGTTGACACAAACGCCCAGACGGAAGTCCCTCCCTTCTCCTCCGCTTGTCTTTACCCAGCTCCGACATCTTGTTTTTTTATTTTTAGTAAAGTTTTTAAAATGCGCTCCAGAGAAACAAAACCTTTTCTTGCTTATTTTCAAGTACATCAAAGGAAAACATCACTATTCGTTCAATCCATTCCCCCCCTCTTTTCTTTTTTTTTCTTTCTCGCTTATAGAGGATTAACCTCCTCATTTTCCGCTGAAGGGGGGGGGAAACGTTCTTAGTTCATTTTCTCTGTATTTTGACAACTCACAGTTACGCCAGTCTTTTCTTTTCCATTTTTTTCGGATATTCGCTTCATCACTCGGTGACGCCCGGTGGTTCCGCTAAACCCCGTAGAACGGGGTCGCTCACGCAGCAAGGTCCAAAGGGGCAGGGCATGGCGAGAGTCTCAATCTCCGATCTTTCGACCGAAAGAGAGACTCCCCCCTGGAACGCCCTAAAGCGCCCCGGATCCGAGCTCCTCTCATCTGAGGGGCTCGTTCGGGTCTCCGCTTGCGCGGATTCCCTCCTCCACCGCGGGCAGGCAAGGCGCCCTTGGGAGCGACCCGAGGATGCGTCTGCCTTTCGCGGGAGCCAGACCGGAAGCCTATTTGTTTTCTTGTTTAATGGGAAAATTTACCTGCTAGTTGACAGCACAATGGTTACAATTTTTGCCATGAGTTAATTAGTTTTCTTTCTCAGCAACTGGATGGACACAATGTTAGGCATGCACAGTAGATGTTGTTTGCAATTTTATTTGCTTTACCATAGCTGACCAAACCTATTGTGATTATGCTGACAGCATTCATTTTCAACATTACAGTCGCTGTAGGAATTGTTCCTGGTAGTGCTATTTGCTTCTGGGGCTAAATGTGGTCCTAGAACCCCTTTAATTGATAAATGCTTGACCAGTAACTTTACCAAAGAAATGGGATTTGAAAAAATTATTGGAACAGAATGAAGATTAAAAATGGCTAGCATTCACATGCCAAAGGTATTTGTTTTCCTACATATTGCAGATTCCCTCAGATGATTTTTTAAAATAATAGGCTGGATCCAGGGATTCTGTGAATGAAGTAAGTCAAAGGAAGTGCTTTTTGTCAATTCACCATCTGCTGGTCAACCTCAAAAGTGGCTACTGAAGATATGGCACACGGCGGGGGGGAGGGCAGCAGCAAGAAGAAAGAAATTGGCTGCAATCGTCCCCACAATCATACTCTTGCTCTGCTCGCAATTTTGCTGTATTTCCTAATCTTGCCCCCCATGTCATCTGGCATAATCTGAAAGCCCCCCCATCCTCAGCAGCATTTTGGTGGGCATTAAAGGAAGACAGAAACATTCCCTTCCAAGAACTCCCTTGTATACTGAAACCTAGGAGTGAATCTATTAACATGTAGTTGTTTGTGCTGCAATAAACCTTTGTTAGTCTTTACATTGCCACTAGACTCCTGTTTATTTTTGCTGCATATACTTTATTTATTTTTTGTTTGTTTATACTTCAAATTTATGCTGACCTGGGGTCAACACCAAAATCTTGAACCTGACTCGGTACTCCACTGGGAGCCAGTCTAGCTGGCTCAGCACAGGTTGTATATGTGCCATCCATGGTGTTCCCGGCAGGACTTATGCTGCTGCATTCTGAATCATTTGGAGCTTCTGGGTCAGTCTCAAAGGCAGTCCAGCATGAAGCAAGTTACAGTAGTCTAGGCTGGAAGTGACCATTGTATGGATTACTGTGGCTAGGTCAGGGCGCGACAGGAAAGGGGCTAATTGCCACGCTGGGTCTAGGTGGAGAAACACCAGCCTGGCAATATCCGTGACCTAGGCCTCCATAGTTAAGGAGGCATCCAGGACCATGCCCAAACTCCTGACGGATTGCACTGGTATTAATGGCACCCCGTCAAGAGTGGGAAGTCTATGCCCCAACCCTGAGCCCCCCCCCCCCGGGCCACAGAACCTTCATCTTTGTCGGATTCAGTCTCAGCCTACTCTTTTTTAACCATCCCAGCATCAGATTAGCACACCTGGAATTATTGTCTGGAATTATTTTAAAATACTGCCTGAAATCGTTGAAAGAGAACTAATTCCTGTCACTTATTGGCCATGTTGATAAACCTAATTTCACATATTTTAAAGGTGTGCCCTCAAAAGTCACAGTGATCCATATAGATTCCGGCAAAGATAATGCAACTAAAATAACTCTGTGTACGAGAAAATATGAGCACGATCACACATGAAATCGGTTGCAGGACTTTCTTTCAAATCAGTTCAAACTAGGAACCTGCACTTAATATGCATTTACATCAAATCATTTTATTCACGAGCAAAGGAATTCTTATGCTTTACTTCATGTACAAGGGGGCATATGCTTATTCCCAGGTGTAGTGGTTAAGTGAGCGGACTAATCTGGGAGAACCGGATTTGATTCCCCACTCCTCCACTTGCAGCTGGCTGGATGACCTTGGGCAAGCCATAACTCTGGCACAGCTGTTCTTGACAAGAGCAGTTTCTGTCAAGAGCTCTCTCAGCCCCACCTACCTCACAGGGTGTCTGTTGTGGGGAGGGGAAAGGAAAGGAGTTTGTAAGCCGCTCTGAGACACCTTTGGGTAGTGAAGGGTGGGGTATAAATCCAGTCTCCTCTCCTCCTCCTCCCAAATAGAGGTTATTGGGAGAGGTGAGTCACACATGAAGTGCAACACTAAAGTTATCATTTGTATGCGTGAATGAGATATTACAGATGGATGATCACAAAGTGAAATTATGCCAGGGTGCTGGGTGTCCCACCTCCCCAGCTGGCCCGGAGGCACTCTTCACGGGAGGAGGAGCCTCAGCCCATATCAAGTGAAACAATTTTCAGTACAATCAATTCAGACATTCAACAGTGAATCACCAAGTTCTGAATATTAAAGGATGGAAAATCAAATAATCAAAGTGCACTCCTAAACCTTGGTATATCCTTCTAAGTCCATTGACGTTAATAGTCTTAGAAGGGTATAACTCTGCGAGGATGGCACTGTGAGTAAAATATATGCTTGTATGAACTGGACATAAGTCCTAGGAAAAATTGCCATATATTAAATGTCTCAATTTCATTTTCCACTGGCTTCAGTGGTACATTGACTTTCTGAGACTGCATTTGCTTGTCTTTTTAACAACTAGTGCAATTCATAGGGGTTCACCATTATTTAAGATATGTTAATGCCCTAATATGTTTAAACCCTAATAAGCTGTCTATTAAAAAGCAGACCTGTTCAGACATTTGTAGATAATTGCTATATCTCCTAGTTTTCAGATATATTCCTAGTCCTATGGGCTTTGTAATGTGTGCAATGCAGTCAAGATATTATTTTTTTTTGCCCCACAGTCTATAGCAATTTTTTTTGGTGTTCAATTTGTAGGTGTCGGGCTGGCCACCCGAAAACTTGGCAGCCTGGCCAAGCCTAAGGTTATAATCAGCATGAAGGGTGATGTGGTAACCATCCGAACAGAAAGTGCCTTCAAAAACACAGAGATCACTTTTAAGTTGGGCCAAGAATTTGAAGAAACCACAGCTGATAACAGGAAAACCAAGGTGAGGGCTAGTCTTTTCAAATTTTTTGTAGCTTGGCCAGATGGTGTAAGCGAGAAGCATTCTCTTCCTTTGAAGAGAACCATCATACCTCAGATTGGCAAAGCACATGGCCTGCTCGAAACCCAAATCACTTGATACAGAATACAGACAGGCCATAAACCTTGTGAAACGTGCCAGAGAAGTGGTGGTGGTGGTGGTGGTGGTTGTGAAAGAGATTCTCTGCAAGATAAAATGCAAAAATATTGTGTATTGTAAGAACATTTGTTATGGTTACCTTGTAATATTTCTATAGCTGTGTCATCCATACTAATCAAACAGCCATCCTCTTCTCTGTCAAATATATGCCTTTGGCATATATATCTTTTACTCTATTGACCCTTTTAATTGTTCGTAATTATCTGTCTTACCTCAAGATGTTTGAGTTTCCCTGACTGAATGACAGACAGGGGCATAAAAAAATTTAGGGTGCTTTCCAACGAGTAGAGGGCTGAGGAATAATCAAGGGGATTTTGAAATGCAGGGGAATGTATAACTACCCTACTTCCTCATTTAAATAGCTTCCCTGGCTTCTAATATGTCAAACATAAAGTTATGACAATCAAATTTTGATTTATTCTTTGGGTCTCTGCAGACAATCTTAACTTTAGACAAAGGCTCATTGGTTCAAGTACAGAAGTGGAATGGCAAGGAGTCAACCATAAGAAGAAAACTAGCTGATGGGAAAATGGTGGTGGTAAGCCAACATCTTTTCATGACATTGGACATGTGCCATTTTCCCACCTTTGCCTCATTTGGGAAAATACATGTGCTGATGGGCTGCATATAACTTTGCACAAGGGGGCAAATAGTGGTTCCCCAGGGCTATTTCAGGTCAGGACAAGGTAATCACGGTTTGATCACGGTTTCCGACCACACCTTGTGGTGCTGATCCAAATTAGACCCATGTGTGACTGAGAATTAAGTTCCCAGCACTGAACTTGTACAAACCTAGGGTGAAAGTGAGGAAAATATGACATATAGTTAGGCTCTCATTCTTCCATTGCAGTTAATGAGATTTAAAAGACTGTGTCTGATATTTTAAATGGTGTTATACACTCTCAGTCATACATTTCAGAACAAACCTCCAGGACCTGTTCTTACAATTAAACAATGCTAATTACATTGCACTAAAGATGGATTGAGATCAGCTGGTTTTAAACTTCTGTATTTTAAATACATGTCCTCTTTCATACAAATGCTGACTAGGGGTAGTGTTAGTTATTTTTTCCCTCTAAAGTCTGATCTTGTGGCTTTAGGTGGGATCAAAACACTAACCTTTCTACTAGAGTCTGACCTGAGGGTTCAGATATGCTGGCAGGTGCTACATAGATACCCCCAGTTTCCCCAAACTGGCTGTCTGCTGAAAAGGGAGCCAGGAGCTAGCAATCCGGTCTCACACCAGCTTCCAAAAGAAGTAATCCCAATTGCTTCCCATTTTATGATTAGGTCTATTCTCTGCTCAGCATGTTTGAAGTGGCTTTAGGCAACCATTTCACCATATTTTCACTGAAAGTGATGTGAGTTTCATGGTGGAGCAGGAACTTGAACCCTGATTTTCCAGGCTGTAGTCCAACACTGTATCTGCTACACCATATTGTAGTTTCTAAACCCCATGGTTTAACATCAGATTTGAAACACTGATGAAAAGTTTCTCAGGGATAAACATTAAAAATAAATAAATACCCATCTGGAGACCCAAATGCAACTACTAGTTGCAGCACACAATATAAGCTAGTATCGGGCTTGGCAGTGGCATCTTGTACCACTTGCAGATGAACTGTGTTTTCTTTACAGACTAAACACAAATATTTTTGAAGATAATGGCTCTAGTACAACTTACTTTAAGACTAATTCAGATTTCCCAAATTATCTTTCTCTGTGCTTTAGGAATGCATCATGAAAGGAGTCACCTGCAGACGAGTCTATGAGAGAATGTGAGGAATCTCCCCGTGTCCAGTAGATTGAATTTAGGTCCTCAGATCCACGTTATTTATGTGGAGGAAATAAGACTGTCCACCATGTTCTTTTGTCTTCCTTACTTCCTTTTACTAAGGAGCAACTATGCTATAAACATATATTTTAAAACTCACTGTACAAGTAGTGTGAAAGTATTTGTGATTCAATAAATGCTCATTAATGTAAGAATCAGAAGTATGTTGTTTCAGTGCAGCAGTGTTTTAGAACTGATCCTTCAGTATTTTTCCACAGTAACACTGCATTGTCTCAATACAGAGGGTCAGTCCATCCGTAGCTATAACTAAGGTTGCCAGCCTCCAGGTAGTGGCTGGAGATCTCCCAGAATTATAACTGATCTCCAGACAACAGATATCTCTTCCCTTGGAGAGAAGAGAGCCAGCAAGAGAGTCGAATTGAAGCAAGATAGACTGCAAAATCAGAGTTAACTTCTAGAGGTTTTCAGGGCTCCACCATTTAGACAGCAGCCTGAAGAAGTCAGAAGAAACAGACAGCAACCTAGGTGATCTGTAGCCACTTCTTTTGTGACTGTGTTTAGAGACAAAAAGGGAGTGGTTAATAACTTTTGTGAAAAAGGACTGTAAAATAAAATACTAATTCATTTTAAGGACATAATTTGTTGTCTAATACTTTATTTGTACAGTATTTTTTGTGTGTGGTTTGCACCCTTGGAGAAAATGGTTGCTTTGGACGGTGGACACTATGGCATTATACCCTGCTGAGCTCCCTCCTCCCCCCAAACTCTGCCCTCCATAGGCTCCAACCCCCAAATATCCAGGAGAGAAGGAGGTTTATTCTAGAGGTTGTTTTTTTCAACAGCCACCTGAGTGACTGAGGTTCTGAGGAGGCATTCTTGGTTAGTTTCTTCCCACCATGTGTGAATTATCTTCTTTTTGAGCCTTTTTTTTTTTTAAACTCAAGTACCTTCTGGCCTAAGTGTGTTTCTTTTTTATATTCATTTCTGAACAACTGTTTTAGAGTGTTTTATAAGGTCTTGGGAGGGGGGGGGAATAGCTCCCTTCTTACAAATTTGTCTGGCATGTTCTATATAGAAAAACAAACATTAGAAAAGGGTACCATGGGAGCTGGGAGTTTCTTCCAGAACAGGAAAAATGCAGCTGACCTGATAGCACTAATGACAAAAACAGATGAGGTATGTGGTGTATCATATTAACGCACAGGCAGCGTTTATTTGAACTCTAAACCTCTCATCTTGACTAACATCAGGAGAACTGAGGAGGAGGTCATTCCGAAAACTCATTTCCTAAAAAGGCTTTTTGACTGTCCTGTGCTTGAACTGAATGGGATTTATACACATGTCTAACATAACAAAGGGATGCTACTGCTCTGGTATTCTGCTCACAACTTCTTTTTCTCTACTCTCTAACACAGGGGCTCCCAACACGATGCCCATGGGTACCATTGGTGCCTGTCAACACTTTTCTTGGCCCCCACCAAGTGTTTTTAGACAATGGGAGGGGTCGAGTGGCGCTCTTGCCCAGCAACACTTATGATTGGCCATTGGAGATCTGATTAAAATAATGTCCTTTCAGAAGCAGCTGCCACCACAGTGTGGATTTTATTCTCATTCACTCCTCTTTCCCAATGTATTTTTTAAATCATTCCTCCAATTGTTTCCACCAGACTTCAGCCCTATGTAGAGGCAAAACCTTGGAGTGCTGTTTGCCAGCATGAAGCCATAGCCTGGTCAGTCATGAATAACTGAACAATGTGGTCAAAGGGGCCCACCTTCAATGCCGTCACCCCCCACTGCCCTTTGCCTCTTAGTGCTTCCTAGGTAATATCACAGGGGGGTATACTTCCCACTTTGGGAACCCCTGCCCTGAAGGAAATACAGCTTAGAGGGTGGACTCTACAGTGTCACATAGCCCCTCCCATCCCCAAACTCTGCCTCCCTAGGCACCGTACCCCCAGATCTTCAGGAATTTTCCAGGTCAGAGTTGGCAACCCAAGAAGGAGTTTAATAAGGGAAGAGGAGCTGACAAAAGTATCTTGGATCAAAGCAATGTAGTATTTTAAAGGTAAGAACCAGAATGTGTTTTTTGTTCCTCTCAGTCTGACAGGTGTTTGAATGCCATTTGAGGAGGGGTGTGGAAAAGAAAATTCTGGTTCATTAAAAAAAAGTAAAGGGAGAGACTCCATTTTTGTTCCTTCATCCAAGTGGTCTTTGGGGCATCCAGAAATCTGACTTGCACCCAGCGCCATGAAATCTAAATGCTGTGACACCTTCTCCTCTTCTTTTAAAGAAACAGCTGCAGACACCAGAACATCAAGAACCTGTAATAGCACAGGCCTCCTAAATAACAGAGTCTTTGCTCTCCCACCTCCCCTTCCCTTGATATTTAACATCCCGCCTCATCAAGAGTTCTAGGGCACCAAAGTCTGCAACTCAGTATTTTGTGATATTTTGGTTGATTCTAATATAAACATATTACACTAGAGTTTTGTGTTTTCCCCCATGGATCAACCTGGCTGCCTACAATGTTTCTCCTAAATAGTTGATTGTTTGAAAAACTGGACAAAAATAGTAGCATTCATAACTCCTTTACAACTCAGGGAGATAAACAGGCTTATCAAAAAGCCTATTGTTGCAGATCTTGCATTTCAGTGTGCAGCTCTGGATAATGGACCGTTGTACCAAAGAGCAGACTGACAAATAATGATTATACAAGAGACCGAAGAACACAGCTTCATTAGTTAGTAATTGACAGCACTATCCTATGCAGAATTACTCCAGTCTAAGTCCACTGGTCAGTACATTTACAATGGAGTAAGTCTGCATTAGGAAAAATAAGGGCGCAGCTTTTCACAAAATAGTTTGTATCACTTTAGAAATTGGGATGTGGTCTCAGTCTCTCAACTAGCTTTCCCATGTGTTGTTTACTTTTAACAATATCCAATATCTTATTTAAGGAAAGGAAAGTCTCAGAGGCTCTGACCACGCTTTATTTTCTAAGTCAACCATTTGGATCAGGGCCAAGCCATTCTTACCGTATGTGGACAATGTCAGGCAAGCAGCTTGGTTTTTTTGTTTTTCTTTCCAAAAAGGGTTTCAGCTAGGGTTGCCAACTCCAGGTTGGGAAATTTCTGCAGATCTGGGGGTTTGGGAAGGGGATGGACCTCAGCAGAGTATTATGCTGTAGACGCCACGATCCAAAGCAGCCATTTGCTCCAGGGGAAGTGATCCCTGTTGTCTAGTCTCTGGAGATCAGTTGCAATTCTGGGAGATGGCTGCTTTGGAGTGTAGACTGTATGGCAACATACTGTGCTGAGGTCACTCTCCTTCCCAAACCCTGTCCTTTCCTGGCTTCACCTACAGATCTCCAGGGATTTCCCAACCTGGAGCTGGCAGGTCTAGTGGGTGAGGTTCTGCTTAGGATTGTGCTGTAAGGGTATCTTTAGATTTCAGGCCATAATATTCTATAGGTTTCTCCCCACCACCACCACTCTTCCTCCAAGGAGTTTAGAGTAGCATCCTTCTCTAATTTATTTCATTAAAAACCCTGTAGGTTAAACCATGGGCCTCCAATGTGGTGCCCGTGGACCCTATGCACCCACCAACACCTTTCCAGGCAATGGCCAAGTGCTTTTAGAGAGTGGGCAGTGCCAGGCAGGACTTATTTTAGGCCACTGGAGATTTGATGGGCTTAGCAGATTTTTTTAAATCTTGCTTTGGCAGCAGCTGCCACCACAAGGATCTTCACTGTGTGACTCAAGGTAAGCTGCAGCAGCCATTTTATGGCTGGCTCTGTCCTGTGGCAACCATTTATAGCAGCCATTTTGTGGCTGTGCCCACCATGTTGTGTCAGAATTCTGGTGGTTCTGGCAAGCTCAAAAAAGGTTGAGGACCCCTGGATTAGACTGAGAATTATTGGTTTAAGGTCACCCTTCTGAACTTAATGGCTGAGTGAGGGTTTGAACATGGTCTCCCCAGTGTAACACTTCGACCTGTATTCCAGTGGCACTCAATAATGCCATTCTAGAGGGAAGCACTGTCCAAGAGCCAACATAGTCCAAAAGAGAATGTGTTTAATTGAATGGACACAGAAAAGTAATTTTGCATTCATAAAATAATTCAGGGTTTTCTGTTCATAACATGGACAGACTGGACTAGAGGAACTGTGGTAGACCCAAATACCTGGCCTTGTGTTTTTACTGTTCAGACAGCATATGCAACAGGAAACAGGAAGCACAGATTTATCCAGAGTAAAACAAAGTTTACAAAACTTAGAACGAAACGTCACAGGCATTAGCTGGGACAGAAGTTCTACAAACACCCAATTCAATAGGCCGTCCTAAATTTAATTTATCTTTAGAAATGTTGATACATCAGTGTCATTTCCCTCCCCCCCCCCCATATTTTTCTGAGGCATGAGGGATATGAACTGCTGCTGGTTTTTAAGGTGAAAGTTTAGCTTGTGGTGCAGGAAATTACTCAGTGCTATTTAGAATACTCCCTTTTGGTACATTTTGTGTAAGTCATTTTTATCATCTGGGAAAAGGGTCAAAGCACAAAAGAGGTTTAGAGTTCAGAAACTCTGCATTAAAATGCCATATTTGGTCTATGGATGTTTACTGTGCTTGGCAGTTCTATATTTTACAGATAACCGTGGTGATAACTAGAAGAGAATTTTAAACTAGAAGTTGAACAACATCAGATTTTAACACTACAGCAAGTTCCCATTCAAAGTTAAAGAGCTATACATGAATGGTTACATATAGGAATGGTTAATTCTGGGTTCATAAAGCTGTAGCCATATTTTTTATCATAAAAGTGACTAAAAGGATCACACCAAACTTTTCCAGCCTGAAACAATCCCAGGAGTTCAGTTGGACTTTTGGACAACCCCAGTGTATCCCAGGGAATGCCCATGCGTTAACAGACTCTCTGGGACAATTTCAGTCACTTCCCCATGTTTACTATGACCCTTATGTTAACTGGGCACCATGCATGTGGGAACTAAGGAGAACTCACATCATATATTTTACAGATAACCGTGGTGATACTAGGGAGCGGTGGTGCAGGCAGTTAAACGCCTGCGTTAACAACTAAGAGCAGCCTCTATGGCGGTTCGAATACCACCGTGGCCGGAGTGAGCTCCCGGCCTTTATCCCAGCTCCCGCCAACCCAGCGGGTCGAAAGCCAATTAACAACAACAACTATGGCGAGTAGGCGAATGGGTACCTGCCCTTAGATGGGCAGGGGGCACCCACCTCTGACGACAAAAGAGGTATGGTGGTTGTGCAGACGGCGGTGTGATGTGGAGAACCATGGCGGAGCAGAGAGTGATGGCGGCAGATCGGCAGCGGCGGCGGCAGAGGCGTGTTGGCAGAGCTTGGCGGCGGTACGAAGCAGAGCGATCCCTGGCGGCCAAGGAAGACATCGAAGCACCGAGCGGCGACGGCAGCAGCAGTAGGACCCTGGAGGCGCTCGACGAATGACGCGGAGGCAGAAGGCGGGGCCTGATGGACATAGCCGGCCGGAGCGTCAGGAAGCCGAGCGCCGAGGAAGAGCCGAGGGAGAAAGCTGTCGTGGCTGCTGTGGATGCCAGGGAAGGAAAAAAGATCGGAGACCGAAAGGGACACCACGCCAGCAGCCAAGGATAGCCGAGGAACATCAAAAAAAAAAAAGCCGAGCCGAGCCAGAAGAAGAAGCAGAAGGAAGAGCATATTCCACCAAGGGTGCCGGTAGGAAGTCCCACCCCAATTTCAGATGTGGCCCTAGATAGGTACAGCAAAGTTCTTAGAACAATATGTGAACCGCCCAGAGACCCCTGCGGGGATTAGGGAGGTATAGTAAATCTAAAGTTAAATAAATAAAATAAAATAAATCATGTCTGATTGTGTTATGTCAGGGACCCCAGACCTAACTCTCCACACATTAAGAGGATTAGCTTACCCATTGCTTCCT
The DNA here is from genome assembly GCF_001447785.1 of Gekko japonicus. NCBI lineage: Eukaryota > Metazoa > Chordata > Lepidosauria > Squamata > Gekkonidae > Gekko > Gekko japonicus. Next base: position 113,363 of record NW_015162068.1, read on the forward strand.
CCCCCAAAGTGGCAACAGTGCAGGAGGTGAACATTGCTGAGCTGACACCAACTGCAATCAGCCCCTGAGGTATCAACAGAGTTGCTGGGACATGGCTTAGCTTGCTCCTGGCAACCAGAGGCCCATTGGGAAACCCTGTAAATGAAATGGTCAATCTGCCCCTAGCCATTGCTACCTTTCACCATGCAGAAAGTTGGGTCAGTAGGAACCACAGTGCCAAAAAAGTGAATTTTAGCCCTGTTAAATACTGGGTTCTGGACACATTGCAGTCATCAACTCTAGTTTATTTAGTGACTAGAAATAAGGCCCGTTGTGGAAATAAATACATCGAGATCTAGAAAGAGGCTCTGGGAGAGTGCTCTGGCTTTGGGCAAACAGTGTCAGTCTGCTTTTAAAACATGAATCTGGGACCTGCACACCACCAGAATACAGCAGATTCCATATGCAACTGACATTCCAACTGCCTTGCGGGGGGGGGAGTTTGAGGTGTGGAATGGAGTGAAGTCCAATCAGCTTCCATATGCAAAAGACCAGGTTGTCGCAGCAGTTGTGGTGTGGGCGGGACCCGGGCTTTGCCTTCTGATTGGTGGCGATATATGCTGAGGAGCAGTGCCACCAGCCATACACTAAGGGAGTGCATTTTAAAAGTAGAACTTTGGCACCCACTATTCAATTATATATAAGGAGAGATTTCAGGAACACAACAAGGACACCCAGAAGGGTTTGAGCCCTGCTTATAAAGCATGTAAGCACCACACCACACCACACCCCACACACACACACTCCCAAGGACAGGCTATTTACATTACACTGCTTATCTATAGGTCAATTCCAGGATCCTGGTCAGCTATTGTTCTTGGGGAGCAAGCTCACCCACTTCAAGGTCCACATTCAGGGATGCCTTAGGCTCAATACATAACAAGCCCCATTGGCTGGGCAGCTACATTCCAACACCGTTATGACTACTTGTCCTGCCAGTCTGAAGGAGACAGACTCAGAGTTCTTTATAGTGCCAGGAATTTGACTGAGCCAAGTTCATGGTTCATTTTATCATTCTGGGAACCAGGGCAAAAGGCTGCTACCCCTGTACAAACTGTAGTAGCAAGACACACAAAAAGGCACCGCAGTAAGATGCTACTTCTCACAAAACAAGGCTCAAAAATAAACTGGTGTGATCTGATCTCAGTGCTTACCAAGTAAAATTATCCCTTCCAATCAACTAAAATTTTCACTTAGTGAGAACTTAAATGAACAAAACCTTGCTGCCCTATTGTCTGGTGGATGACTACAATAAACATGGTTCTAAAGCAAAGCACACAGGACATTGGGGATCCATGTTTAGATCCCCCAGACAACTAATCTATAGAAATCTAAAATGTGTACCCCACTCAATAGGGATTAGCTCAATGGTGGAAGGGAAGGAGCTGTTAAACTCTTTCCCCTATGACAAATGGCAGCGCAGTAAACTCTGGTAGGCACCCATATTGTATGTGTGTGTTTGCCTCTTCTCTGGGCTTAAAGCAGCCTAAGGAAAGGGCTAATTTCAATCAGGGAAACGGTATGTTGTGAGGAAAGAGTTATGCATATTCATAGCATGGCAGACCCAATTCATTTTATTTCCTCTGCACTACAGCTGCTTTTAGTATCTCAGGCCCCGGTCACATGAAAGGTTTTGGGCCGGGAGAGGGACGGATCGGGGGTGCAGCAAACGGGCGCGATCCCACCGCAACATCTGGAAAACGTTGCGCACCCGTCCCTGATCCGGCCCTTCTGGCCAAAACCCCGCACCAAAAATACACCACCTCCAGAGGTGGTTTTACCTGAACGGCCGCATCAAGCGAGGCCGTGGGATCGCCGGCGCGTTCTTCTGCCTGTGCATCCCCGGCTCCTGGCCGAACTGCGCATGCTCACACATGCGCAGTTCAACAGCCTCCCGTGGCTTTCTCCCGATCTCCCCGGCATCTGATTGTGCCGAGGAGCGATTGCGCGGCGGCTCACGGGATCTGTATGATCCCACTGCCGCGTCTCTATTTTGGTGCAGCTTTTGGTGCGCCCGTCCTTTCCCTTTTCTTCCCCCGTGTGGCAGGAACCTCAGTTACATATCTAGGGATACAAACCCCATGTGTTATCAGGCCTAAATATCCAGTTGTATTGGTCCACTCTAGCTAATTCTGAATCTGGCCCTTGTGCAAACCAAAAAAAGCCCAGAAAATGGGTCCAGATAGGGGATGTTTTTCTACAAACCTTGTTCTTCTTGCCCCTGGCCCCAGTTTGCAGAAAAATATGAGGAGCTGCTTTAAAAACTTAAAATTACAAAAGCAATGTCCACTTCTTTAAGAAAAGATTGCCATAGAAATCATGTGAGGCTCTGTGTGAAATCTCGGTGGCCATTTGGGGAGGTTGAACCAACACTGCCAAATGTTCCAGGCCATGGTTACTGTTGGTGCTGGGAGAGACAGACTGAAAAATAGAAATGATAAGATGGTAAATATAAAGTACTGAGGCTGATGCGTAGTAGCGTGATTACAGCTCATACTTTATTTAGTACATTCAGATCTTGAGATGCTTTAGCCGGCTCACAGGCCAGCTTATATTCCCGAATCACACCACACTCACACAACCGTGATAGGGTATTTACATTGCATCCATAGGTCCCTTCTAGGATCCTAGCCTCCCAATAGGTGCGCGCTAGGATCCGTTCTGGCTATTGTCTTTGGAGACGAAGCTCGGGCCCTTTGCCCGACCACGTGTTGACCCGACCGCTTGCGCGGACTTCCCTGGGTACACATCATTAAAGCTGAAGAGGGCAGGGGCAAAGTGAAAGGGAAAGCTGGAAATGGGGGAAACAGAAAAGTTCGGTGGTTGAGTGAGTGAGGAGGCAAGAGGCTGACAGGACAAGAAACAGAAAGAAGTGCATAGGGAAGTGAGAAAGAAGAGAAGGGGACGTAACTGCTAGAGGCAAGGAAATGCTGAAGATGGGGTGCAGACAGAAAGAGGTAGGTAAGTGGATGGGAGACAAGGAAAGGGGAGAAGCTGCAGGTACTGCTGGGGGAAGCAAAGAGGAAAGGGAAGCAGGAAAGGACTGAGGTCTTGAGACTCCTACATCACCCCTCTGAGTCCCTCACTTGGTTGAATGCAATTCACTGTTCCCATAGGTGTAATCTTCGTGGAGGCGGCGGGGCGTTAGCCCCCGCTGAAATTTTCAGGAAGGTGCTCAGCCTCCCCCGGGAGCCACCCTTGCTCCTAGCAAAGCAATGCCTCTGGCCCAGCCCCAGCCCCCCCCCCCCCGGGAAATTGGAAAGTCTACACCCTTAAATCAGCATTTTTCTTTCCAAGTATGTTGTTATTTCTCTCCCAAACTATTTTTGGCACAAAAATAAGACTCAAGAGTTTTTAAAAAGTACCCTTGAGAGCTTCTCTATTCTGTCCCAACATTCCAAATTCTTACTTCAAAAACAGTGATGTCAAAATCTAGAAACTCCACAGCAATTTTTTAACTGGTGAGCTATTGCTTAAACTTACATCACTGAAGGAAACAGAAACAGTCAGAGAAAGGTAGACTAGAGGAAGAGGAGTAGATCACAATGCCATCATCTATGCAAGATCTGTATGCACAACTATGACTTACTAAGTTCCACTGGAACAAGAAAAGGGGAGACATGTTTAGGAACCATTTTGTGTCAGGTAGTTAGTTGTTCCTTAGAACCATAAGCCAGCAATTATCTTTTTAACCTTTGACAATAAGATTGCCCATATCAATTATGCATAAAGACTGGCCTTGGATTTTAGGGCTGCAGCCATAGAATGTTGTCAATAGCTCCCCACCCCCACCTGCTCAGCACATAGTTTGCATTTTATCATTTCCATTTCCATGGCGGTTTGGAGCCTGTTTTACTGTCAAAAACAGACATTTCCTCTAGATAATAACCAATAAAAAACAAGAGAAAGTATCATAAAACTATGGATGGATTTGTCTGTGGTGCAGGATGGAAACTGGGGAGATCTCCACCCAAGCTCAGACTCTGCACAGAACAACTGAACATCCGGACAGACGTTTTCTATTTAAGGGGCTTTTCCTGCCCAAGTCTGAATTAACTTCCTCAGTGGCTGTGGTCTTTGGCAAAGCCTTGAGCTCTCATCTCTTTGATTGCTAACCAACACTGGTTCTCAAAATAATACTAGGGATGAGGTATAGTAAGAACAAGAGTTCCTTCACAATCGTATATTATTGGCAGTTAACTCTTTCCTAGAAACAGAAAACTCGTTTTTATTAAATATTTTCATGATAATCAACAAACAACACTCATTGGGTGCGTTCAGACGGGGCGTTTCTGCCGGCATAAACGCGATCACACGTACCTCCATCTTCTGGATCCCTCCGTTGGATGCCAGCTCACATGCTGCGGGCGTCGGCGTTTTTTTTTTAAAGCACAGTTTGAGCATGCGCATAGGCAGCCATTCAGAGAATGGTGATTTTTGCGCATGCTCAACCCCCCCCCCCATTACATTTAAACTTTAAAGGTAAGCACTTACCTTTAAAGTTTAAAGCCCAACCTGGCCTCCCTGTAGTCCCGGACTCCTCCGGGAAGTTAAACTAAGGGCTTTAAAAAAAAATAAATGCTCAGGGCGAAGCTTCGCCCGAGCGCATATCGCTTCCTTTTTTTAAAAAATGGCGGGGGAAAGCCGGAAGCCTCAGGCTTCCGACGGAAATGTCTCTGCAATGTTGGAGAGCGATCAGACGCCAGGATAAACCAGAAGCCACCGTTGCACTCAGTATACCACCACTTGGGACCTGGTGGCAGAGTGCGACGGTGTAGAGGGCTTTACACTGGTTAGGGAGAGGAGGCAGATGTGCCCCGTCTGAATGCCGGTGAGTACAACGGTTGGAACCGGCACCCTAACCGGTATAAAGCCCCCGTCTGAACACACCCATTGACTTCAAGCCAGTACTAACCACCCACCTGCTAGATGAGAACAGGAAGACATGCCTTTGAATCTCAGCAGAGGGGGGGTGAATGGTAGTGCACTTGCTGCGTAGCAAGTCCACCATGTAATCGTCGACAGGCCTTAACCTAGATAGCCCAGGCTAGTTTGAGCTTATTAGTTCTTGGAATCAAAGCAGGGTCAGCCCTGATTAGTATTTGGATGGGAGACTACCAAGAAACTTGAAGGCTGCTATTCGGAGGCAGGCAATGGCAAACCACCTCTGAAACCACCTTATTAAGCTTCCTGGCTTTTAGGCTAGGTACTATTGGCCCAGATTGGCCAACTATTTGGCTAAATATAAGGCAGCTGCCTTTTTCAAGAGGGGTTCAGATTGTATGTCACATGGTACCCTAACAGTTTTCTCAAAGTAAAACAGGACTTTGTATTAAAGTGATGAACAATATTTAGTACATTTTTGTCATTTTCATTAATCCATTTCATGTTTTGTATTAGTTCCAAGATATTAGAATCTGGAACAGTTCTAGTCCAGGTTTTAGTCAGAGTTCTGGGTAAGCTGGCCAGAGGAACTGACATGGAAGACTGTGGTAGGCCTTCTGTTCCTCTATTTGTTGCTCCTGAATACAGTTTCTATATTTCTTTTAAAAGATCATGGACATCTTCCTATATGATCTTGGCGTCTTAGTTTTTATCCCACCTTTTCTCCAAGGAGCTCAAGGCTGTTTGCATCAGTTTCCATTTTATCACAGGTGTCACAACCTTTTGAGGTAGACTGGGCAGTGCAAGGTCCACTGAGCTTTACTGCAAACAGCGGAAATCTGAATCTGGCTTTCCTAGGTCCTAGGCCAGCATTTTAACCACTACACCACATTCCTTAGAACTTCAGCTGGTTTGAACAAGGCCCAAAGCACGAGAAATTCCAGGAAGAGTAGCTTATAAATAAGATACAGCCATCATTAGACTGAGGTTGGTACGGCCATAACTGTGGTGTTCAAACAGCCGCTATTCCACTCTTTACAGTACTGAAGTGAATGCAAGAAAAAGGCTTACATTCGTTCTTTCAAGAGCTTTTTTTGTTTCTCTGTCAGAATCTATATTACAATTCACATTCTCCACTGATAGGGTAGTCTACTCTGAGTTGGGAAATTACTGGAGATTTCAGGGGTAGAGCCTGAGGAGGGGAGGGGGTCTGGGGAGGGGAGGGGCCTCTGCAGAGTAGCGTATAGTTCTTCCTTTCCCATTTTATCTTTGCAGCAGTGACTCAGTGAGGTAGTTTAGGCTTGAAGGAATGTGACTAGACCATCCAGAGTACTATGGGGATTTGAACCCAGCTCTCCAGATAACAGACCAAGAGTCTACCCAGTACATTACATTGGCTTCATTAATATGTGAACTTCTTGCATGATCAAAGTGCATTCAGGCTAATGAATGCAGACATGCAGATATGATGAACAGACTTCTGAGGGGGTTGTATGCTTGTTTAAATTCTCAGCACTTGTCTATCACATTTAACTAGAAGAAGTAGTAGATTCTTCCTAATGCATTTTCTCCTCATAACACCCCTGTGAGGTAGGTTGGGCTGGTCCAGGGTCACCAGGCGAACTTCACAGCTAAGTGAAGATTTGAAGCCAACACTCTTAATTTCTACACCACATTGGCTTTGTAGTAAGAGTATCTCACAGTGGCTGGCTTAATCCTCCTTCTCATAGTCTTCCCTATAAGAAGAATCCCCGGTATGATCTCTCCCTTACATATCTGGAGAATGGAGCTGTGACTCATTAAAACTCATATAGCAATAAATGTTGTTAGTATGTAAGGTGCCACTGGACTTCTGTTTTGCTACAACAGACTAGCAGCACAGCCACTCTTTGCAATCACCAGGATATTATTACACTGCTGTATTTGTTTGGTTGACTTGAAGAAACAGTTGGAACATGGGAAATAATTATTGACATGAAGTCCAGCAGTAAACAATTCATAATGGAAACCATGCATTTGGAAATAAAATATTGCTCTATAGAGACATTCACGAATTCCTGCTGCAAATGTTACCCAGGCAACTAAAACATGTCTGGCCTTGATTTTCAAGTGACCTCAGCAACATCTTTTAATCCCCTCTTAAATTCAGCTGGCCGACAAACCTTTAATTCTGATTTTCAGAGTAGATCGTGACACCCTACTCCATGACGGGGTTTGCCACATTGGCAAGCTGCTCTGGCAAGTCATTGTGAGAGTTTCTGATGGAAAAACACACGAGGGGCAGCTGATGCTGGATAGTTTTTGGAATCAATGGTTCAGTTTTTGCTTCCACTGTAGGCTGCAGCATATTTAGCATAGTGACTATGTGACAGAGATCATGAGACTGTCTGTTTTATTCCTTTTGTTCTTTCATTTCTGTCAAGTGACCTCAGCAAGGGGCCTCACGCCAGAGCATGTCTTAATGTTGCAAAATCATTTAGAAATAATTAGCTGGTAATCAGATTCTGAATGCAATATTTTTTTAAAAAACACCAAAAACCTTGTCTAAGACAAGATTGTCTAAGATTTGGGTAATCTTTGTTCAAGCATGTCTCTCTTTTTTCTTTCCTTGGTATGATTCCCAAATATGTGGCAATTTGTGAAGGTGATGTTGCTTACACATAACACTGAGATCTTCAAATCATCAACCAAAGCAATACTTTTTTTTCATTTAAAAGAGAAAGAAAGAGGTGGTGCCATTGTCCATAACATAGGTTTAATTCATCCATTTAAAATGTATATTGTACCTCTCAGACTCAGTTACTTCTAAGGCAGATTGCAGTATTAATTTAAAACATATCCAGTTATCAACAGCACAATACAATGATTATAAAGATGAAACAGTTCATTAAAAAAATCACCCAAAACTGCGGAAGCAGGAATAAAATACCATAAAATATAACAATGGGCATCAGGGGTCGTTTCGTAGAAAAAGAGCTAGGGGAACTCATTAGCATAACTCAGCATATGCCACACACCCTGACATCACCGGAAGTGTGTCATAAGGCCACACACCCCTGACATCACCGGAAGTGTGTCATAAGGCCACACGCCCCGCCCCCAATGGTCCCGGCCGGCGGGAGTGCAAGGAAGCCCCGTGAAAGCCCTCCCTGGCCCCAGGCAGGGGTGGGGAGAGGCAGGGAGGAAGCAACTTACCTTTCCTCTTCTCCTGCCTCCTCCTGGCTGAATGAGGGCCGGAAGCGGGGCGGCCGGAAGCAGGGGGCGGGGCTTCGTCATGTGCCCCGCCCCCCGTATTTCACCCGGGGGAACGCGATCCCCCCCGAAATGACCTCTGATGGGCATATATGTATGCTCATGTTGTCAAGTCACAGCCAACTTATGGTGACCTCAGCAAGGGGCTTGCAAGACAAGTGAGAAGCACAGGTGGTTTGCCATGGTCTTCCTCTGCAGAGCCTTCCTTGGTGGTCTCCAATGCTCCTTCTAAGCTGTGGAGTCTTGTGAGCAAAAATTCTACTTTGTGAGCTACTGGCATTAAACTTGTGAGTGAGCACTGCATAAATTAGTTTGCTCTGGAGCCATCCTTCCTGAGCTAAGACAAAATGTGTGAGCCAGAGGCTAAAAAGCTGTGAGCTAGCTCACACTAACTCAGCTTAGAGGGAACACTGGTGGTCACCCATCCAAGTACCAACCCTGCTTAGCTTCTGAAATATGACAAAATTTGACTATACCATGCTACTGTCCCTTCCTATAGTAAAAAAGAAGGGAACTGGAATTCATAAGACATTAAGGGTGTGATTCTTCTGCACATTTACATGGAAGTAAATCCCATTGTGTTCAGGGATGCCTGGTTCTGAGTAGACACATACAGCATTGTGCCATAAGAATACCAGACACAAACACATACAAAACTCAAACAAATCCCTAGGGCCTAGAAGAACGAAAAATGTTTTGACCTCTAAAACTCAAAAGGCTGGGTGATAGAAAGGCCACTGTGGGCTGATTCCACATGGAAGTGTTTTTCTATTTCAGCAACTCTAGTTGTGTATCTTGGTTGTATGTGTTTTTGCACAACATCATTCTCTGTTCCTGCACAAATTTTGATCAGCCCATTTTTTGTAAAAAAATATATCCATTTTTTAACCTGGGAGGGGGAGATATTTCCCAGCATGGTTTGGTTGGAGCTATCTGTTCCATGCAGTCAGAAGGGAAGATACACCTTGTGCTTGAATGAAAGAAAATCCCCCCTTCACCCCTTTTCTCTGCATTTTCATAACTAACTGCTTTGATGTCCTTGCTAGCACCAGCAAAACTGAGATTTTTATTATGTGGGTCAGGGCAAATTGTAACATTGTTACTATATGACAATAATAGAAGTGGTAAGTGTTTTTCTCTCCTCTCTCCATTAGCATTTGAAAAGTTCCTAAAGCCCTAGCTCTCCTTTTCCCCAAGCAGTAGAGGTCCCATTAGTCTATTCAGTGTAGATTATTACAATGGGGACCTTAGCACCTTCCAGCAATTAGCATTAGCATTATTCCGGAGCAGTGCTATGCAAATGCATGCTTTTTAAAGAAGTGTACTGTTGAGCTATTCTTGTGCAGCACTACACTGGCACTAGATTTTCTGTTAAGGTTGGCTGAAAATCATGACAGGGCATGGCCAGGGAAGGGGTAATGCAGCCCACATCTAATGTGAAAGGGAAGTCGCAGCTAACGGTGGGGTGGGGGACTGGATTACTCTGTGCCATGTGGAATCTCTGTTACAGGTGCAAATGTAACAACAATCACTACCAGCAACACGACCACCATGGAAAAAGACCCTTGAGTGAAATCAGCCATGGAGAGGTCATTTCTCATTATGATGCTGTTAGAGACAAGGCTGTGTATCTGCTTACACCCACCTTCCTTCAGAAGATGAAGGCTTCTGAAGTAAAATTGGCCATCTGCATCTTTTAAATACTCTGTAAGTGTCCTAGCCCCTCACTGCTTGAGGCTTTAAAGGTGATAACCAGCACTTTGCATTGTGCCCAAAAAACGAAAAGGCAGGGAACATAGTTCCTTTAAGACTTGGAGAAGGGTATTCCTGGGAATAAGTCATATTAAATTATATTAGACTTACTAGTGAGTAGACCATTTTAAGACTGTTCCCTAAAGCAAGGCTGTAATCTTGTAGCAAAGCTTCTGTGCACTGAAGTTGTGTGGGTGTCATTAGCTCATGGATAATAACTGTGGCCACAGTTTTCCAGTCTTTTTACAACTGACTACAGAGATTACACATTGTCCTTACATTCACTGACAGCAATGGAGCAAGCAATCCCCTTACAAAGACAGATGACTGTCAATATCTTCCATCCCTTTTTGTCGTGTTACAAAATGTTCCTGCGTCTTCTAAAAATGACAGAATACAGAATGAATTGTCTGGTTTTGTTCACCTGCAATCCTTTTAGAAAATCAAAATTTAAATAAATCAAGACCAAAAAAAACCCCAAACAAAACACTTCACATTAGGATTGACTCTCAGAAGTGATTGTTGTCTGAGCTACCAACAAACAAACTCCAGCATGGTAGAATCAGTGAAGCCAAAACAGTAGTTGTGACAAATTTTTCTTAATGAAAATCCCATAATAAAAAGGATGGCAAAATAAATAATTACATATAATCATGGGAACTGACAACAGCTTTTCAAAATGATTTAATTATATTTAGCATTCCTGTTATTAATATGTGTTTGCTGCTGCCTGTTCTGTTCTTGTAGTGATGAAATTATGGGAAAGGGTAGCTTTCCTCGGCCAGATTTCTTAACACTACAGGAACTTCTTGTCTTGTAGAGCACATGTTTGTGACTAAGAAAATGCTGGACACATTTCAGTCTTCTAATTTCAGTTCTCCCTGGGGTTCACCTCTGCCTTAGTAACATTGAGAACAAGGGTCATACTGGAATGTATTTTTCAGACTGCAGCCGCCTTTTGTGTTTCCATGAGAGTTGTGTGGCTTCTGATGATTGCACTATTGGTGGGATACGTCCAGACTTTCCCTCATGGGCTCCATCTGTTCCAGGGTTGCTGTTTTGTGTGTGTGTGTTTGCACATGCACTAAAGCATTTGAGCTTCAGCAGCCTTGTTCACTCTATCAGCCTTACATGAGAGTAGCCTCAATTACTCTTGTGTAAAGCACAGAAGGCTCTCAAACAGCAGCTCTGAAGCACAAAAGATAATTTGCTCCATCACTTGGCCCAGACATTTTAAAACTGAAAACATTAAAAGGATGTTAACAAAAAGAAGAAGGGTTTTCCCTACTGGGGAGAAAGATGTGAAGAGTCAAGAGATGCTCTAGTAGATTTCACACAAGAGTAGCACTATTGGATTCCATATGTCCACTCTCATGTAAAGCAAGAGGGGGACATGATCCCAGCTTACTCAGGCTGGAGAGACAGGCAGAGAGGGGAGACCAGACCAGACACACACACGCACACACGCACGCTCACAAGGCAGAGAGGAGGAAAGTGCCACCAATGGGAATGACTGCTTGTTTTAACTCAGGCACCCAGAATTGTTGAAACGTTTCTCCACTGGGATGCAAATTTAAAAAAAAAAAAAAAACCAAACCCTCCCACCATTTCTGGGTGGATGGGTTGTGCCAGAAGTCACCAGTGCAAAAAACATAGTTCAGATAACTAGTAGAAGCTTTGGTGTGACTACATTTCATGGGGGGGGGGAGAAGTGAGGGAGAACCCAGTTTTATTAGGAACAGAGGGGAAATGGGGAAGAAATGAGACAGTGGTGAGATGTTTACTAAGCTGATGAATAAAAGAAAAAATGTGTGAACATTAGGTAATGCAAGTGGGTTTTTAAGACAATGTGAAAGACGCCTTAGTTTCGCGAACGGAACAGAATCCTATATATACAATTCCCGTAATGCGTTGGCCATTTCCAGCTCTCCCATAGGCTGTGCTGTGCACTCCGTCAGCCATTGGCCCATCAACCACCACTCAAGAGTACTCACACGCCACTGACTAGGTGCTGGGTCTGCTCCTCTCCCCCATCCACTGCCAGCCTGGACACTCTTCCCTCAGAATAAGCTGCCAAACCAGCTATCTCTCCTGATGAAGACACTTCTCCTGTGGCTGGCTGGCTACTGAGATGGGCCAGTGGCCGTTAAACCATTCTCTTCAACCTCCTGCTGTGCAGCTGACTTTCCCCTACGGTTGCCAAACTCCAGGTGGGACCTGGAGATCTCCCACTGTTACAATTGATCTCCAGATGAGAGAGATCAGTTCCCCTGGAGAAAATGGCTGCATTGGAGGGTAGACCCTATGGCATTATACCCTGCTAAGTCCTTCCCCTCCCCAAACGCTGTCCCCCACAGGATCCACCTCCCAGATCTTCAGGTATTTCCCTACTCAGAGCTGGCAACCCTTCTTTCCCCTCAGTGCCTGTTACTAGGCAACCAAGCTTGGTTCTGTCAGTAGAAGGCGGGGCGGGGGAGGCCATTTCCATGCCTAATTTGGCCTTTGGAAGAAAACTCATCGGGGCCAGTTCTGACTAGGTTTGCCAGCTCCAGGTTGGGAAATTCCTGGAAATTTTGTAGTGGAATCTAAGGAAGCCAGAGTTTAGGGAAGGGAGCGGCCTCACCTGAAAAGAATGCCATAGAGGCCACCCTCCAAAGCAGTTATTTTCTTCAGGGGGAGAGAGAGATCTGTTGTCTAGAGTTCAGTTGTGATACCAGGTGATACCACAGCCAGTGTGGCATTGCAGTTAGTGCTTCCAAGCAGGGTCTGCCAGACCCAGGTTCTTGCTGTAGAAGCTGCATGGGTGATTTCGGACCAGTCACAGACTTTCAGCCTAACCTACCTCACAGGGTTGCTGTGCAAGTCAAAAGGGGGAATGCAGAATGATGTAAGCTGCTTTGGTCCCCACTGCAGAGAAAGACTGTACTTTTCCTCCTGGGGAATCATTGTTGCCAATCTCCTGGTAAGGGCTGGGGATCAAAACTGCTCTTCAGTTAGCAGAGATCAGTTCCTCTGGAAAAAATGGTGGACTCTGTGTCATTATACTCTGCTGAGGTCGCCACAGCAAATTGACATTGAGTGCCCAAGGCCAGGGCACTCACCCAGAGCCTCATTCTAGAGCTTGTATTTATTTCCACAACGGGCCTTATTCCTAGTTCTCAATAACACTATCAACTCACAGGGTCACTGATTCCAATATTTTGTACAGTTTGAGATAAAAATTGAACTCAAGCCATTATCAGTTTTTATTGGATATTGTAGTAATGCCATACAGTATAAAATCATTGGGTTGGATTCGACTAGTCTGCTCACCTAAGTGTAGAGCCTTCTTTCAGTATTAGGAAACTTCCTCTGGGGAAGGTCTCCTTGCACTGGAAAAAGGCTCCATACTTATCTGAGCAGAGTGGTAGGATCCAACCCATTATATCAAAACAGACAGTGAAACCCCATCTGTTAACTCATCACATCTACAAGTTGGCATCTGACGACACCTGGAAATCTATGGGCTGTGCCATGTATGGGTCCACACTGTGTTGACTCTGGGTGCCATCAAACCAAATGTGTGCTGGGAGTCCAATGTCTGATGCTTCCAGCAATTTTTGCAACTTATACTGAGTTGTGGGGGGGGGGGGGCTGATTCAGATTGGAACCGTGTGTACAGGGAGACGGAGCTTAAGCTCACTCTCTCTGTGTCCACCAGCTGAATGTAATCCTTCTTGTATCTGACAAAGTGGGCTTTGAATCACAAAAGTTAATACCAAAATATGGCTGCAATCATATGGAGTGGAAGCTGCGGCAGGCAAATGATTCCCCCGCGGATTAAAGGGACGCAATCAGACACATCTGTCTGGCATCCCGGAGTCGTTGGCGGGGTGTCCCGTTGCACCGCAGGAGAGGCGCAAAAAACCACCAGGGAAACATCAGTAGCATTGGGAACTGTGGGGCGGGCGGAAGTCTGATCGCGTAAATGCGTGTCAGTTCGCCCTGGGGCAAACAGCCTCACTTCCCGCCCGCAGTTCCTGGGTGGTGTGATTGGAGCCTATTTTATTGTACCATAAACACTTTGCTGTTTTAGCAAGAGCAGACTAACAGTGTTCACTGGCTCCAAGGATTCAACTTTTGCCTGCTCAGGGCACACATTATTTCACCCTTCTGCTAATTATAGCTTTTCGGGTGGATGTAGAAGTGAAAAACTAGCTACAAAGTTGACTAAACTATCAGAATTCTTTACTTTCCATCTTTTTTCAGCAATTGGGAATCCATTATTCATAGGAGGAGGAGGAGGAGATTGGATTTATACCCCGCCCTTCACTACCCAAAGGAGTCTCAGAGCGGCTTACAAACTCCTTTCCCTTCCCCTCCCCACAACAGACACCCTGTGAGGTGGGTGGGGCTGAGAGAACTCTGACACAAACTGCTCTTTTTCAAGGACAGCTGTGCTAGAGCTTGTGACTGACCCAAGGTCACATCAGCAGGTGCAAGTGGAGGAGTGGGGAATCAAACCCGGTTCTCCCAGATTAGAGTCCGCACACTTAACCACTACATGGTATGATGCATGAGCAACTTCCACTAATTCCCCTCTCCCACTGCAGATCCCCACTATGCTGTTCCTAAGGGTCTACTCACCACCACCACTACCACCACCACCCCGGAACAAAATGTCAGGGGTCTCAGTGGGGTGCAGTGGGATGGGGAAATCAGCAGCAATCACTGCTCCCTCTTAAGAAAATGTAGAGATACTTTAGATTTTCTTAACAGCATGGCTGGATACAGGCCATTAGACTGGCTTGGTTATTTATTTATTTATTTATTTATTTATTTGTACTCTGCTTTTACCCCCTGAAGGACCCAAAACAGTTGAAGGGTCCTGCATCTCAGAGTGGACCAGGACTCATTGGCTTTCTTGTCTGAAGATGCAGACCTCTGGTCACATCCAGGCCTTATAAAGTGCCTGAACAGGACGGTGAAGCACAGTCCTCAGCAAAGATGGGTGAGATGCTCCTCCTACTTTCTTCCTCTCCTCTTTGTGTGGGTGGAGCCTGATGGTGAGTCAAGAATCAGGGACTGGGTTGCCTGACCTTGCTTATGTTTGCCTCTGCTGATGTGTAGGCTTTTATGCAAACCTACATATTGAGCATTGCTATTATTTATTTTATTACCAGTAAATAAAGTGTTTTACTGAGCAGCATAAGCAAAAGACTGGTACGCATGTAAATTTAAAGTTTAGTCTGAACGTTCAGTTTAAGACACGGTCTAATTGTGATGCTCCTTTTTATTATACATAACACTGTTTTTTTATTATATAGAAAGGTCCCTCCACATGTTATTCTTTTGTTAAACAGGAGATTGTCTCATGTGAGAACCACCCTTAAACTTATTTCCTGGTATAGACTTTTTTTTTTTACAAATTGATGGGAATTCCGCCTGTTGTGGCTTCAGAACACACAGCAAAATATATGCCTGCCCGATTATAACATCTAGCAATCAAGACATTTATTTCCTAAAAGAACAATCATTTCCATGTAGGAAAAGTATTAACAAGTGAAGCAGAACTTCTTTAGTAGGAGAAACAAATACTATAATGCCTTTTCTTTCAAACTGCTGCTGAACAGAAGTGACCACAGGGGTTAAAAGAATTATTGCCTATTTCTGAAGAGTGCATAGTGAAAACTGGGCACTTCCCAAAGATTTTCACTCTGGCTTTAATCCTGTTCCTCCTGTGAGAATGAATCTTTATAGTTTACTAATCAGATGGAATATAAAAGTATCATAATTAAAACAGCACAGATTTACCTGGGACTATAGACTCTAAAGCTTTTATATTCAATTACACAAGAATTTTTAATAACCATAAAAAATGGCCTTGAGTGGCTGCTTCCTGCAGCTCAGCAAACCTGCCATGGTTTTGGAAGTTTAATTAGATGTGTGAGTCCAGTGATCCCTAAAGCATCTAAATAAAGAAAGAAATTCCATGTCATTACATGATGTTGCTAAAAAGGTTAGCAGGCTTTCTCTCTTTATTTGCCTAATCTCCCATTTATGAACAGACTTATAATTGGTTATTATAAGGTTGAAGATAATTAAATTGTTCCTTCTGAAATAGGAATGCATGGCTTCATTAATTAATCAGTGCAGGAAACTATTCAAACCAACCTTTAAAATTTGTCCTCTGACTAATGTATTTGGTTACGAAATAAACAGTTGAATTGTATTAAAATTGTGTATTATAGTTATATTAGTGAGTGAATTTACTAAATATTCTAAACATAAATCTTACATTAATACAAATAAGCACATTAGTTATTACAAATCCATTACTACAATTCTGTTCAGAAAGAATACGTGCTAATGCAATGAAACTAATGCAAACGTCAGTGAAGAAACATATTCGTAATCATCTAGCCATTTCCAAATAAACTAAGCCATAAATAAGGCTAATAAACCGAGTAGAAGAAAGGGCTTGATAAGCGGAGTTGAAAGGTGAGTTTTGATGAGAAGCCTAGGTTTGCTCCCATTTCTACCAGCCTTCATCGGAAAATCTCACCGTCAGCAGAAAGACAATCTCCTCAGAGCTGGAACCCAAAGTGAATACTTTGTATCCCAGCCAATCCAATAGTTTACCGGAACGAAAAATCCACACTTTCTAAGGCTGGCAAAAGGGTTCTAATAACGAATGTGCTTATTTGTATTAATGTAGGATTTATGAACCTGGGACCTTCTGCATGCCATCAGATGCTCTACCACTGAGCCACTGTTGGAATTTGCAAGTTCTCTCCCTGATGTCATGGAAGAATGTACATGTTTGTTTATGCATGCTGATATCCTAGCTATTTCGTTAGAGACCCAATGGCAGACCATGCATGTACTTGCTGCCAGAGCAAGGTGTTAAAATGCATAATTAGTAAGGTTTGGGTTTCTCCCATTGGATAATCAACAGATCAGAAAATGTCCCAGGGATGGAGGCTTAGAAAGTTTATGGCTCTTTGTTCTAACCCTTGCCTGGGGCTTGCACATGTGTTTTAGACTTTAGAGAGTCAAGAGGCAGGTTAGTGCAGTCAGAGAGGATGTTAATCCCTTGTTTTGTTTGAAATATTTCCCAGTGACCCCTCCCTCATTAGTAAAGTAAACTTTCTTGTTTAAAGGCTAATACCAGTGTTCTGCTGCATTTATTAGCTCTGCATTTTACACTGAAATCCCTCACAGCCACTGCCCCTCCCTATACCATGCTGAGGTCCCTCTCCTCCCCAGACCCCTCCCTCCTCACGCGTCACCTCCAGATCTCCAGGAATTTCCCAGCCCAGAGTCTGGGAAGCAAAATACTGGCTCCTTCTAAAGGGCAGGACCCCTCTGGAAGGGGACAGTGTTCCAAGCTAGCAGATAAGTCCATATTTCAAGATGACACACTGCGATCATTTTCAAGATGATCTTCCTAGAAATTAAAACCGTAGGGAATTGAAGCTGAACTTCAATTCAGTGCCAATAATATTTTAATTGGGATCTTCCAGAATACTAACAAACTAAGAGCTGTCATTATTTTCTCATACATAGGTTTAAATATTGTCTGGGTGATATATTATGATAAACTGAGAGTTGCAATTCAGAACTAGGGATGCCAGTCTCCAGGTGGGACCTGGAATTACATCTCAACTCACAGACCCACCAAACTGGATCAGTTCCCCTGGAGAAAAGGGTTGCTTTGGAGAGTGGACTCTATGGCGCTGTACCCCACTGAGGTCCCTGTCCTCCCCAGGCTCCATCCCCAAATCTCTAGGAATTGCTCAGCCTGGATCTGGCAACCCTCCCCTCCACTCCCTCACTGGTAACTGGGGACGGTGGATCTGGCAACCCAAGAAACAACTTGAGAAACTCTGCTAAATGCCTACAGATTCTCATCTACATATGGATTAGGTTCTGATTTCCCCCCAAAAAAATACTTCTTCCTTTTTGCTATTATGCATTATGACTGTCTGCTATTATTTACAATATGCTCCAACTTAATGCCATTTGAGAAACCTGGGACAAGGGAAGTTAGGGATAAGAAATTATGCTCTCGGGCCCAATGCAGCACACAACTGGGCATTGATGCAAATTCCACGATCCTTCCAGTGTTAAGCACTTTGAAATCTCATTGATTACAGTGGGGAACAGTTAAACACATGTGATTAACTCTACCAAAACCAATGGTACTTTGGCTAAACCATTTTCTAAAATTGTGTCATGATGGGTGAGTTTTTATATGTATGTAAACAGCTGTGGTGGCTCAAGTGGTTAAGACGCTGAACTGCAGGCTGTGGCAGGTCGGTAGTTCAGCAGTTCGAGACCCGAGTGTGCCGCATGACAGAGTGAGCTCCCATCTCTAGTTCCAGCTCCTGCCAACCTAGCAGTTCGAAAGCAAGAAATTGCAAGTAGATAAATAGGTACCACTTCAGTGGGAAGGTAACAGCGTTCCGTGCGCCTTGGCGTTTAGTCATGCCGGCCACATGACCACGGAAACGTCTTTGGACAGCGCTGGCTCTTCGGCTTTGAAACGGAGATGAGCACCGCAACCCTAGAGTCGGATTCGACTGGCTTTCGAGCAAGGGAACCTTTACCTTTTTAAACAGCTGTGAGAGGGGTATTTTCAAAAAATGAAAGCAAATTGCATGCCTGTTGCAGTCTAATAAATACGGGGGAGGGGGTTAAAGGCAGGTTTTCTTTTTTTACAGCTTCAGCTGCAAGATTAAACAATTTACCTCTTCTGCAGTTTTGATATTCAGGCATTTTAAAATTGCACCATTTGTTTGGCTTACTTTAAGTAGTGTTTGTTTCCTATGTTACTCAGAGACGTGGGAGAAATATGCAGCAGACAATAAACAGTTGCAGGCTTTGTGGCTTAGATTAAAGTGTAGCTTGGGACTGCAGTGTTCTGACTGATCACATCTTGCTGTGTAGGCAGCGCTTGTCTCTTGCTGGGAAGCTTTTGTTTCTCACAGATCACCTCTCAGCTTTCCCATTGGCTAGTGTCTGAATGCTACAGCATTAACAAGCAGCATGCCCCACAGACTGATCATGTTGGGCTTGGACTATTCCATTCACAATCTCAGTTGGCACTCCAGTTCTTCATGGTCACCAGCCCTTAGCATGCACAGGTCATCATCCATACATATAAGGGAGAAATAAAATCAAAGGAAACATAAGCCTAAATAGCCGTGCTTCTCAGATCAATTAAGTCTCTAGGGTGAGGAGGTGCCTGTATCATGGATGCGTGCACAGCAGTAATAGAACAAACTCACAGACCCACCAAACTGGAAGCAGGCTGGAAGGGCATTTCCCAGTAATTGTCTCTTGTAAAGGAAGACTTGAGCTGTTAAATCTTTGCTAACAGAGGGAAGCAACGTGGCTTTTGAAAACGATTACTTTTGAAATGCCGAGATTCTCATGTGCACGCCTTCCCTTGAGGCAAAGATTAAAATTTTCCATAGAGGAACACATGGTGCATATCTACTGTTTATTGGTCCAGGCTAGGCAGCAAATGTCTTGTTAGAGTCATCATCTGGAAATGTTTCTGTTCTGGTCTGATAAAATGTAAGGGAGAAGTGGATTGGCCCTTACAGGTATTTTTTGCTCTGAGGTTGGTGGAACGTTTGGCTGAATTTATTCCTCTGCACATCCAGATCTTTATATTATACAATGACAATATACCATGATTACATTTTGTGGGTTTTCTCTCATTCTCATTTCTTTTTTTAATTACCTGTGCAAATGGGTCCAAATGCAAGGAAGAGCATCTGTATCAATATTTTCACATTGTGGCGCAGATTTTATTTTATTTTGCATGAAGATTCCTGTGCATAGTTCTTGGCTGTTTCCCAAAGCCTCTTCTCCCACTGTTGCTGCTGCCAACATGAGACTGCACACTCCTATCAGATTCTCTGAATTCCTGGCTGAGTGCATGCCACACTAGGAAACATGACAAATGGGATTTACAGTGCAATCCTAAGCACAGTAACACCTTTCTTAACCCATTAACTTGAATGAACTTTGGAGGGTATAATTTTGCAAGGGATTGCACTCTTAAGGAACAAATGAGGACGTTGTCATCATGCTGGTTAGGAAAGTCTCTGTGTAAGGGTCTAGATAGATGAGACATGTGGTCAGGGCCCTGTGTAAGGGTCCAGATAGATGAGACATGTGGTCAGGGCTACAGTCACACATGACTTTGGAGAAATCAGGTTCCCAAATGCTCTGAGGCTGAAATAAGCTTGGGAGCAAGGCATAGGATCTCCCTCCCAAACTGTTTTACCAGGACAAGACAACTGTGAGGGGCCTTGTTTGCCCCAATGTGAAGTTCCACATGCACAGACTGCTGCACGTGGAGCTCTACAGTGGGACAAATAGCTCCCCGGTGGCCATTTTGGCTCCAGAAAACAGTTAGAAAGATGATAAATCCATTCCTTCCCTATGCTACACTTCTGAGCCAATTTGAGCCCTTGAACACTTGGGAATGTTAGCTCCCCAGAGTCACATGCCTGTTGGGAGCCCTGACCCAACACTTGATACATGTATTGTTTAGTTTGGCTTTGAGAGTACAAATCTTAACGTTTCCCACATAACAAAAGCTTTTGATAAGTACAGTAAATGAAAACAATTGGGAGTGATAATGAAAGTCAACCAGGCCTCCTCAGAGGGATTCCAGACATGATGGTAGCAGGTCCTGGGATTGCTGGTCATCTTATTGCACCTCTAACATAATGTTTTTACAGACTGCACATTCTCTATACACCATTTTAGGATGTGGATCTGGCTACTTTGAACTTGTAAGGAAAAGCAGCATTACACAAAGAGACACATATAAATGACTTAAAGTGCAGCCATGGTAAGAAGCTTGTGCAGAATCTCCGGCTGATAATACAGTCTCTCGTTTGAACATTCCACATCTGTCTCCTTTTGGCTTTGGAAATTATAAACAAGCAGCAGCAGAGAAGAAGATGTGACTCACACTTTTGTTTTCTAACACTTCCAGTATTTTATGCAAAGTGGGAACTCACACATCTGAAACTGCTGTTTGTAACAAGTGGTAATTACAGATATTGCAGATTACTGACACGTTTCCAGACATGGCCCCTATAAAAAATGAACTACTGATGTATATTTTATTTTCTATTGCGAGAAGAGTGATGTGTGAATAGGGTATACACAGCATAATAGCTCTGTATATCCTGTGTGGCTGTTTCATTTGATTATTTATTTATTTATTAAATTAGATTTACTAGGCTGCCCTTCCCTGGCAACGGCCCAGGGCGGCTTACAACAAAATAATATATGAATCTCAATTTAAGACTAAGCTTAAAACTCCATTAATTACCAATAAATAGAAACACCATACATACAGCGGAAGGAATTCTGGATAAAGAATGTTGCTATTGGCTGTGAGAACCAGAGCTGAGCCTAGGAGGAGATGTAAACATACAAAGACAGACAGATAGAACCCTCCTACCTGTCCTACTTCAACATAAATATTATTTGCAATAGATGTAAAGGTAAATAGATATTATTGCAGTATTTCCCTCTGTAATGCAAATAACACTGTTAGCCATTTTAAGGGCTTTTGGATGGAAAAGCAAGTTGGCAATATTTTTGTAAGTGCTGTCAAGTTGCAACCAACTTACGGAACCCCAACGAGGGGCTTTCAAGACAAGTGGGAAGTAGAGGTGGTTTGCCATTGTCTTCCTCTGAAAAGTCTTTGTGATCTCCCATCCACTTACTGACTCCCTTAGCTTTCAAGATCTGCCAAGATCAGGCTATTTCATGCCACCTTCCCTGCTTGGAATTATTTAAATGCATTCTAAGTGGTAGTTACACTATCATTAATTAACGCCGTGGTCATACATGTCTTTTGGTGCAGAGGGGGAGTGAGCCTATTTCCCCCAGTTGAAACTGACACGGTGTTGCGTGATCACACATCCTTTGTAGCTGCAGACTCAGCCCGTCACTGCCCAGTCAGACAACATATTCGGCTGAGTGGTGGTAGTGGGTTTGCCTTTTGTTTCCCATGTGCATAAATGAGGAATCGCACCTCCGCACTGAAGGTTCCCCATGGAGTATGCAGTTATGCACATACTGCTAAGCGAGAGGGGAAAAACAGCACTGAGTCGGGATGGAATGAGCAGACCATCCCAATGACATGAGAGCGTTCTTGAGCAATCAGACAGGGATAGGCATTAGGATGGAACTTTCCCCAAGTGGTGTGCATTTGGCTTTGCCGAATTTGGCTTTGCCGTATTTTTCAGGTATTAGTTAAGTCGAATTAGATTCTCTAATCTGATTCAGCTGCCGATAAGGTGCTCCTGAATAAAAGCCAATCTTATTCTGCTTTTATTTGGAGCGCTGAATTGAGGATGGAAGGCAATGGTCAGTTTCAGTGATCTGAAACTGACCAGCTCTGCCTTCCCTTCCCCAGGTGCCCTGCAGCTGGGGACCAGTCCTGGGAGAAGGGGAAGCCGATCCTGGGAAGGAAGGCAGTTTAAATTGTCTTCCCTTTGCTTCCCCAGGTGCACCACAGCCCCAGGGAGCCTGGGGAAGCCAATCCTGGGAGGGAAGGCAATTTAAACAGCCTTCCCTTGGCTTCCCCAGGTGCCCTTCAGCCTTGGGGAACCTGGGAAAGCAGATCCTGGGAGGGAAGGCAGTTTAAACTGCTTTCCCTCAGCTTCCCCAGGTGCCCTTACTGATATTGATATTCGGGAATATTGGTATATACCGACATTTTTTGGGCTTGGTTTACCCAAATCTGAAAAATACTGAATATTTTTTTTGTACACACACCTACTTTCTCCAGTGTCTTTTAACTCTGCTTTTGTGGCAGGGCAGCACAGGGTGCTGATGGCTGTTGGTCCTTTCCCAAATGTTGCTGTATGATCGTGCCCTTTAGATCCATCAGGCATTCACAGCTGAGTCAGATCTAAAGAAACGTCTGACCATGGCCCATATGGTAGTTACAGTATCACTAACATAAGAACAATGAACTAAAAACAGAATAGGGAAAATCAATAAAACGTGAAACCTTAAAAATGACAAAAACAGCAGCAGTATGAAAAATAAGAGCAGGAAAAATAACAGAAACCATTTACACATCATTTAAACATAGAACAAGAATATGTCTTTCCTGTCACCTGGATGAGAACAGAGATGAGGTGACAGAGAGTTCCAAAGTTGGGTGTGGGCCAGCAATTATGGGTTTTTTTGGGAAAAATAGATTTCATTGGGGGGAAAATTGAATTCAAAATGAGAAACATGATTTAAGATTAAGAGTTCCTTGTGCTGGCTCCTCTCTGGGTCGGCAGAAATAAAGATAGCCATTATAAAATCTCAATTCTGACCTGCTTTTCATCATAACTAATGTCTGTTGCCCTCAGTTGTTTCCAGAAGGCAGAGAAATCCCATCACCTCAGAGAGATTATGAAGCAAAAGTGTGACTAGTCTGATTTAGTACTGAAATCTGGTTTGAGTTCTTCTTGATAAAATGTGGTGAGTAAACATTTAAATTGACAAGCACTTCCTCTCTGTCAGTTTACTTTAGGATACTTCCCCCTCTCCAAGCTTATCGAGAACATGTTTCTCTAAAAGGAAAAAAATAATGCTTAGACTACATCATCAGCCTCATGGACATCATGGCAACTCAGGAAAAATGAGCCTTGCCCCACTAGGCAATAAACTTGCTATGAGCCAAATGCGAAGGAGAAAACACCCATGATTTCAGAAGTTAAACTCTCATGTATAATCATAAATATCAATGAGGTTTCAACAGCAAGAGAGAGAATTGTGGGGAAATGGCTGCCAGCTTGTAAGATCTAGAAAGAGTGCTTACCTTTCTCTCTTGCGGCACGTACTTACAGCCTGGACGTGGCTGGAAGCATGAGCCAAAGGGCAAGAGCCCTTGGCTGTTGGCCCATGGTTTGCGGCCTATGGCCTATTGGATATTTTGTGTACTTTGAGGGGTTTTTGCTTGTTTCTTTACACTGTGGTTTATTTGTTCAAATGTATTCAAATTGTATTAGTGTTTTTGTAAGCCACTTTGGGCCCCTGTTGGGAAGAAAAGCAGAATTAAAAGTATGCTACATCAGTAAATCTGGTGAAAGTGTTTGCCATGCATAAATTCAGGATAAGTAGGGTTGACAGTCTCCAGGGGGTGGCTAGAGATGTCCAGCTATTACAACTGATCTCCAGGGAACAGAGATCCACTCACCTGGAGAAAATTGGCACTTTGGAAGGTGGGACTGTATGGCATTATACCACAATGAAGTCCCTACTCTTCCCAAACCTCAACCTCCGGCTCCACCACCAAAATCTCCAGATGTTTTCCAACCCAGAGCAGGCAACCCTAATCACAACACTGTCTGGACAAGAGTTTGTGGCCTGTACTGTTTCAGACTGAAATTGTGAATGTTTTAATGATCCATTATATAAAATATGGACGCTGGAAATCTAGGCCTTCCCATCCCAGTTGTGAATTTGTAGGAAGTATGTTATGTAGCCGACCATTCAGACTTTCAGTCTACAGTCTGATAGGAACCAACAACAGATGCCTCATATTGGGCTTATGCAGGGGTCATTTCGTAGAAAAAGAGGTGCAGGAGCTCATTAGCATAACTCATTAGCATAACTTATTTGCATATGCCACACCCCCTGACATCACCGGAAGTGTGTCAGAAGGCAACACCCACTGTTCAGGCTCCACTGGACTGTTTTGGATTGCTAGCTATGGGGAGGGAGGAGAGGTCTTCCAGATCTGTCCTCGCAGAGGAGGGAGAGCTTGTACCTGAATAAAACTTGGTCTTAAAGGTGCCACTAGACTGTTTTGGGCCGGGGGGCCGGGGGGGGGGCTCTGCAGCTTACGTGGCTGCTTCTTGCTCTGACTGAGGGCTGCTGGGAGCAGGGGTGGGGCTTGTTGCATGTGCCCGCCCCCTGGGCTCTTCACTGCCGGAGCTCCACTCCTGTGCGCTCCTGCAGGAAATGACCCCTGGGCTTATGTTTATGCCTCTCTCTCTCTGCTGTCAAGACAAAAATAATATACAGCAGTGGTTTTTGTGAAAGAAGTAAATCTGAAACTTCTATGGAAGCAAGGGACAATATTCAGACATGGTTTATATTTGGGTTTTGGTTGAATGGAACAATTGGTTAATTTGCCAAGAGAAGCCCAGGAGGCAACTAAAGGCTATTAATATTGGGCTGGGACAAATATTTGGCTGGAGCTTAAATCTGTTGCTCACACTGCAATGCAAATGGTACAGGAAAGTAATCCAAAGGATACACTGAAATTTGAAAGAGTAGCCAGATAAACACAGGGTTCTGTAAGCATGTTTGACACCCAGGTTCTCATCCCTCATGAGCAAAACTGACTTCTTGCTTATGCATGTTCCAAAGTACAAACAGAAGATCAATGAAGTAAGACAATTCATGAAAATATTGACTGCGTAATTCGTTAAACAATACTTGACAAAAATTTAAATGAAACTTAAGCTGCCTGCAACATACCTGCAAGAGAAAATAAATCCTTTGGTTTATATACATGGGGTCAATGTTCCCTCTAAGCTGTGGAGTCTTGTGAGCAAAATTTCTACTTTCTGAGCTACTGGCATTAAAGTTGTGAGCGAGTGATTCAGCTACTGCATTAATTAATTTGTTCTGGAGCCCTCCTTCCTGAGCTAAGACAAAAATGTGTGAGCCAGAGGCTAAAAAACTGTGAGCTAGCTCACACTAACTCAGCTTAGAGGGAACACTGCATGGGGTTTGCTTGTTCTGGAATAAGTCAAATTCTCCCTGATAGAGCAACTTCTCAACTTGGAGTTCAGGTTTCCCTGTTTTATACCTAGGTAGCTGCTATAGTCAGGACTGCCTTTTTCCAACTTTAGCTAATGAGCTGGCTGTAGTCCTTGCTCCTCAGACAGATTTGAACATACTGGTACCTCCCAAGATTGAGACTACTGCAGTGTGCTCTGTGCAGGGCTGCCTTTGCAGACAGCCCAGAAGACAGAGCTGCTGTTGAATTTGGGTGCTTGCCTTCCAGCAGGAACAGTACAGAGAACAGTAGATGTGAAATGTAGCCATGATGCAAAGTAACTTGCAGATATCTGCCTTATAGGGAGATCCCTGAAGAAGTCCTCCCATGGGAAGAATTTGTGAAACAAGCTAAGAGTTGCAGGAAAGAAGAGAAATACTGAGAGGCTAAAAACTAAGGTGGAAACGTGGGTGGAAACTTGGAAGGGTTGCAAATAACAAACCTACATTAAAAAAAAAGACTTTTCACAAAAACAGTAGCACATACAGTTTAGAAATTCAGCCTCCATAATAATACTGAGGGAAAAAATAACCAAAGGCTTTCATTCATCCCAAATTGCACTTTTTCAGATATCTAAAAGAGTAGATTGGCTCGTGGGAAGACCAAGTCATAACTCATGTTTCTGAATGGAATTTTTTAATCTTTGCATTTATATTTCAGTTGGATCAACATGGTACTAATGATGGTGTAGACATAGTTTAAAATTATTCATGTTGCTTACTACTTGATTATTACTTTGGTGCAATGTGCTAGAATTATGAAAAAAATGTTCTACTTGTTGCTTTGTTTGGACTCATTTGTTGCCTCATTTCACTTATTTGCTATGCTTCATGCCTGATTTGGGCAGCCATTTTGTTTCAGTGCTGATTTATTTTATTTTTTATTGTTTCTGTTAATTTCAACTAATTTTCATTCAATGTATTTTTTATCTTCAGAATCAAATGAAACTTGCAGGGATGGAAGCCCAATCAGAGAACAATGCCCATTAAACTTTTCTAAATAAATTATTAAATTTTATAATTTAGAGAAGTATTCCATGGTTCCACTATGAATTTTTGTGATTACTTTTCATGAAACTTTCTTTGATACCAAAGCCCAAAGGAATACAGAGCTGACACTAGGAAAGTTCCCTACAAAATGTTGAAGATAGGTGCAAAGTGTGTAAAGGAAATCACTATTGAACGTGAATGTGTAATACTTCTGGGTATTGTGTTACCACCAATGGCCTACCTCATTGTTGGGGGAAATTAGCTATGCAGTAGGGAAGGCCAGAGGGGTACCAGGGACTGCACACCTGTTTATACCAAGGTCCAGTACAGTAGGAAGACTCCAGATTTGGAGAGTAAATTAAATAGTGCTTATTAAAGAATTTCCCTAATTGTAAGCACACTAAGCATTCAAGAAAAAGCATGCAATTCATAACTACGAAAGCAGAGGTGATGACAGTGAAATAGAAGGGTCAGTTACAGGGGTTATATTACCTGTCCAGACAGATACACAGAGGTCCTTGAAGAGAATAGAACCAACGACCTGTTATGCCAACTTCTCCAGGAAA
>NW_015162069.1:0-5036 GCF_001447785.1 Gekko japonicus
TGGAGCAGAGCATCATAAGCCGGGAGGAGTCTAAGGTCTCTGCTGAGTCTAGGGCCCATCCTGAGTCCATCCTGGCCCCGCCAAACCAATGCCAAGAGGAGATCCAAGCACGATTGACATCATTTTGAAATTTTCAAAAACGGTAATTCTTTCTCGATGCCAGAGTGCCTCCCCCCTGTGTGAACGGAACGATCCCTTGTCCAAAGACAGCAGAGAAGCACTCCGGCAGCTCACCCCAGCCGTGGGTCTAAGCCTGGCCCAGGCCGACCGACAGGTGTCCGGTGATCAAATGCAAACAGCCCCGACAAGAGGCAAGGAAGCACAACCGAGGCTTGCAAGCTGCGATCTTTTAACTAAGTGTGGGGCTGACCCCTCAAGGGGACCAGAAGCCTGCAAAACACTTTTCAAGGGCAAGGAACTTCAAGGAAATCCCCACACACACACACACACAGAGAACTTTTGAGTCTCCACTAATGAGGCCCGTGACCCCTTTTGGGAGAGGCGAACTGGAGCAGCAGCAGCTGCTGCGGGCTGAAAGGTTTGCAGGCTGAAAGGTTTGATCCCTGGCAAAGCGAGGCCCGCAGACCTTGTCCTTCACCTGCTCGGGGGCTGCTGACTAATGGGCTTGTCCCCGTGGCCTGCGTGCGGGAAGAAGGCTGGCAAAAGGAAATGGTAAGTAAGGAGGTGGTTAGGGGAACCCCTGCGGGGCTCTGTGATAAATTTCAGAGGAGGGGCCAAGCCCTCTTTGGCACACATCTCTCATCATCCCTTGCGACTCCCGCCTGCCCCTTTCCTGCTGTCCCCTTCCCCTGTTGTCAAAGTGTAGACAGGAACAGGGCCGGAGAAGAACACCAAGAACACAGAGCATCCGCTTGCCCCAGACAGAGTGCTCCGTCTATACCTTGTGGCTAATGGCTACTGATGGACCTCTGCTCTATAGAAGACAGAGTTACGAAGTCCTACCTGGCTGCCGGCAGGGGGACTCCCAATCCTTCCTGTAGTTCTTATGGTGTCATCACATTTCCGACGCTGGGGGCTATGCTCTCGGTTTTGGGGGGTAACTCTATGGTTTTTTGGGCCTCAAAACCATAAGAGTTTTGCACAAAACCTAGAGTGTTGCCCCTGACATCGGAAAAATGATGACATCACTCCCGGATGACACTGTGGTGCCAGTAGGGGGCTTCTTGGGGGTGGGGCTTCCCCCACCAGCCAACTGGGCCATGGTGGATAGGGGCCCCCAAAATTGGGGGTTCCCCTGGCCCCACTGGAGGAATGGCAAGAACATAAGAACAGGCCCATGGCCCACCCAGTCCAACACTCTTCTGTGTCACACAGAGACCAAAATCCAGGGGCCATGAGGTCCGGCAGTGGGGCCAGAACTCCAGAAACCCTCCCACTGTTGCCCCCCAAGCACCGTCACTGCCCCAGAGTGTTCCATCTATACCTTGTGGCTAATAGCTACTGATGGACCTCTGCTCCATACGTTTATCCAACCCCCTCTTAAAGCTGTTTATGCTTGTAGCCTCCACCACTTCCTGTGGCAGTGAATTCCACATGTTAATGACTCTTTGGGTGAAGAAGTAGTTCCTTTTACCTGTTCTAAGCCTGCTGCTCCTTAATTTCATGGCGTGCCCACGAGTTCTTGTATTGTGAGAAAGGGAGAAAAGTACTTCTCTCTCAACCTGCTCTATCCCATGCAGAGCCTGGTCACATGAAACAGCCTCTACACACGTTATGCAAATTCCTACACCCGTTGGCAAAATAAATGCAAGAAACTATATCCCCACGGACCGGTAACTGCCTCCTTTTCCTTCATGTAACTTTAAAAAGGGACAAAACCAATTCATGTACCAGCCTGAATAGCCCTGACTATCTCCTCAGGTCTCGGAAGCTAAGCAGGGTCCGCCCCGGTTTAGTCCTTGGAGGGGGAACCACCAAGGAGGTCCAGGGTTGCTACGCAGAGGCAGGCAGTGACCAAACTACCTCTGTTCGTCTCTTGCCTTGAAAACCCTACGGGGCGGCCATAAGTCGGCTGTGACCTGACAACACTCCCCACCCCCACTAGCCAATGATAGCTTGATCTTCCAAAAATGTAGGGCATTTCCTCCCCCCCCACCCCCCACCCCCGACCTGGATGGCCCAGGCTCACCCAGTCTTGCCAGATCTCAGAAGCTGAGCAGGGTCAGATCGCGACAGAGAGGCAGGCAAATGGCAAACCACCTCTGCTTATCTCATGCCTTGAACACCCCCACGAGGGGTCGCCGTAAGTCGGGGGTGGTTTGATGACACTTAATGGACCAACTCATGGAGGACCATGGTCATTTGCCATGGCACCTAGAGGGACCCTCCATGTTTAGAGGCACTATATCTCTATCGTTAGGGGAGGGAGTTACTGTTGTCTTTCTGCCTTGCTTGTAAGTTGCCCAAAAGCATTTGGTTGTCATTGCCACTGGCTAAGCCTGAGCCAAACAGCTAGCTGGACTCACTCCTGAACAGTCAGTCCGCATGCAAGCGGCTTATGCAGGGTGCAGCAGGAAGTGCCACCTAGTGGCAGTTCCCAGTTAGACTCCTTTTCCTCCCCCTTAACAATTCTACTGCCTCAGTGCAGAGAGTTAAAAAAAGAAAACCAACATTGTAATTGGAACCATATCTAGGAAAATCCCGACCAATTAAGTTGACAACATTTTTGAAATAGCTGGTGTCTATAAAGGAAACCAAATGAACTCTGCAAACAGGTCACCTCTTGGTGTCGTGGTTAAGCGCGTCGGACTCTAATCTGGGAGAACCGGGCTCGATTCCCCACTCCTCCTCCACATGCAGCCAGCTGAGTGACCTTGGGTCAGTCACAAGTTATCTCAGAGCTGTTCTCTCAAGGACAGTTCTGGAAGGAGCTCTCTCAGCCCCACCTACCTCACAGGGTGTCTGTTGTGGGGAGGGGAAGGGAAAGGAGATTGTAAGCCGCTCTGAGACTCTGAGTGAAGGGGCGAACGGAAGAGCAGGGGACAGGATTTCAGAAATTGGGTGTGCAAATCCTGAGGCTAGCCTTGCTGTCATCCTTACAACAGCCTTGCAAGGGAGGCCACCATTATTATCCCTCGTGTTGCCAATGGAGGGTGGTTGGGGCTGAGATGGCCTGACCTGTCTAAAGCCACCGAACGGCTTCAGCATTGCATTACTGAACAGGTGTCTTACGTTGTTTCCATCGTGTGAGCCACCTGGAGTCTCAGCAAGAAAGGTGAGCTATAAATAAGGCGAGCAGGGGTCATTTCCTGCGGGAGCACAGAGGAGCGGAGCTCCGGCAGTAAGGAGCCCAGGGGGTGGGCACATACAACAAGCCCCGCCCCCTGCTCCCAGCAGCCCTCGGTTGGGCTACGAGGAGCAAGAAGCAGCCAGGTAAGTTGCAGAGCCCCCCCTTGGCCCGCCTTCAGGTACAGGCTCTCCCTCCTCTGCGAGGGCAGATCTGCGCGTTTCCCCCCCCCCCATAGCTAGCAATCCAAAACAGTCCAGTGGAGCCTGAGCAGTGGGTGTTGCCTTCTGACACAGTTCCAGTGATGTCAGGATGTGTGGTATATGCAAATAAGTTATGCTAATGAGTTATGCTAATGAGCTCCTGCACCTCTTTTTCTACAAAATGACCCCTGAAGGCGAGTATATAAATAAATAGGAATGGTACTTCTTTGCTAGAAAAAGTGGTAAGGGTGCCGATCCACTGTTAGGGTGCTATTGTCCCCCCGTCCGACTGTCCCCATCATCTCTTATAGACAAGAACGCTCAGTCCTCAGGGGAGAGGGAAGCATAAGCCCCACCTGCTCGGGCACTTGGCTTGTGGAACTCCTTGCCACAGGATGTAATGTTTGGCTGCTGGCTTGTGTGTGTGTGTGTGTGTGTGAAGCGCTTTCAAGTTGCAGCTGCTTTACAGTGACCCCTCATGTGGTTTTCAAGGCAAGAGATGTTTGGAGGTGTTTTCCCATTGCCTGCCTTTCTGTGTCACAATCCTGGGCTTTCTTGGCGGTCTCCCATCCAAGTCCTAACCAGGGGCCAACCCTACTCAGCATCTGAGATCTGATGAGGCTGAGACATCCAGGGCGGCCACCAAGTTGCAGCTGACTTCTCACAACCCCAGCAAGGGGCTTTCAAGGCAAGTGAGAGCCAGAGGTGGTTGGCCATTGCCTTTCTCTGCAGAGCCTTCCTTGAGAGCCAGCTTGGTGTCGTGGTTAAGAGCAGCAGGACTCTAATCTGGAGAACCGAGTTTGATTCCCCATTCTTCCACATGAAGTCAGATGGGTGGCCTTGGGTCAGTCACAAGTTCTCTCAGCCCCACTTACCTCACAGGATGTCTGTTGTGGGGAGAGGAAGGCAAGGCAATTATAAGCCACTCTGAGACTCCTTTGGTTAGAGAAAAGCAGGGTATAAAAACCAGCTCCTCCTCCTCCTTCATCTCCCTTCCAAGTACTGACCCTGCTAAGCTTTCAAGATCTGACGAAATCAGACTACGCCACGCTGCCTGCCTCCCAGCCATTGGCTTAGCTAGTTGGAAAAGGCGCTGTGTACCTTCATGGAAGTCACATCCACCCATGGCTCTCAGCCACAATGACCGAACTTCAATATTCAGACTGTAACCCTCTGAACTCCACTGCCTGTACACCTTACATGGACACCTGGTTGGCCGCTGTGTGAGACGGGATGCTGGAACTGGTTGGCCATGTGTGAGATGGGATGCTGGACGAGATGGACCTTCACTGGTCTGAGCCAGAAGGGCTCTTCTGATATTCTTACCAGGGGAAGGCCTCAGCCTCTATGCCCTGTTGTTGGCCCTGCAGAGGAATTGGTTGGCCACTGTGTGAGATGGGATGCTGGACTAGATGGATCCTCGTTGGTCTGAGCCAGTTACAAGAGCTGGAACATTCCCTCTGTTAACCGGCTAGATAGCTTGGTTCAGAACTTGTTAACTAGATGAATTATGCAGCAGCAGATTTGGAAAACTTTTAAATGGCTTTTTAAAAACACACGTGCTTCTAAAAACTGCAGGTGGCCAA
>NW_015162069.1:5181-9797 GCF_001447785.1 Gekko japonicus
CATCTCTTATAGACAAGAACGCTCAGTCCTCAGGGGAGAGGGAAGCATAAGCCCCACCTGCTCGGGCACTTGGCTTGTGGAACTCCTTGCCACAGGATGTAATGTTTGGCTGCTGGCCTGTGTGTGTGTGTGTGTGTGTGAAGCGCTTTCAAGTTGCAGCTGCTTTACAGTGACCCCTCATGTGGTTTTCAAGGCAAGAGATGTTCGGAGGTGTTTTCCCATTGCCTGCCTTTCTGTGTCACAATCCTGGGCTTTCTTGGCGGTCTCCCATCCAAGGTCTAACCAGGGGCCAACCCTACTCAGCATCTGAGATCTGATGAGGCTGAGACATCCAGGGCAGCCACCAAGTTGCAGCTGACTTCTCACAACCCCAGCAAGGGGCTTTCAAGGCAAGTGAGAGCCAGAGGTGCTTGGCCATTGCCTTCCTCTGCAGAGCCTTCCTTGAGAGCCAGCTTGGTGTCGTGGTTAAGAGCAGCAGGACTCTAATCTGGAGAACCGAGTTTGATTCCCCATTCTTCCACATGAAGTCAGATGGGTGGCCTTGGGTCAGTCACAAGTCCTCTCAGCCCCACTTACCTCACAGGATGTCGGTTGTGGGGAGAGGAAGGCAAGGCAATTATAAGCCACTCTGAGACTCCTTTGGTTAGAGAAAAGCAGGGTATAAAAACCAGCTCCTCCTCCTCCTTCATCTCCCTTCCAAGTACTGACCCTGCTAAGCTTTCAAGATCTGACGAAATCAGACTACGCCACGCTGCCTGCCTCCCAGCCATTGGCTTAGCTAGTTGGAAAAGGCGCTGTGTACCTTCATGGAAGTCACATCCACCCATGGCTCTCAGCCACAATGACCGAACTTCAATATTCAGACTGTAACCCTCTGAACTCCACTGCCTGTACACCTTTCATGGACACCTGGTTGGCCGCCGTGTGAGACGGGATGCTGGACGAGATGGACCCTCACTGGTCTGAGCCAGAAGGGCTCTTCTGATGTTCTTACCAGGGGAAGGCCTCAGCCTCTCTGCCCTGTTGTTGGCCCTGCAGAGGTTACTGGTTGGCCATCTGTGAGACGGGATGCTGGACGAGATGGATCCTCATTGGTCTGAGCCAGAAGGGCTCTTCTGATATTCTTACCAGGGGAAGGCCTCAGCGAGGAAGGCAAGGCAATTATAAGCCACTCTGAGACTCCTTTGGTTAGAGAAAAGCAGGGTATAAAAACCAGCTCCTCCTCCTCCTTCATCTCCCTTCCAAGTACTGACCCTGCTAAGCTTTCAAGATCTGACGAAATCAGACTACGCCACGCTGCCTGCCTCCCAGCCATTGGCTTAGCTAGTTGGAAAAGGCGCTGTGTACCTTCATGGAAGTCACATCCACCCATGGCTCTCAGCCACAATGACCGAACTTCAATATTCAGACTGTAACCCTCTGAACTCCACTGCCTGTACACCTTACATGGACACCTGGTTGGCCGCTGTGTGAGACGGGATGCTGGAACTGGTTGGCCATGTGTGAGATGGGATGCTGGACGAGATGGATCCTCATTGGTCTGAGCCAGAAGGGCTCTTCTGATATTCTTACCAGGGGAAGGCCTCAGCCTCTATGCCCTGTTGTTGGCCCTGCAGAGGTTACTGGTTGGCCATCTGTGAGACGGGATGCTGGACGAGATGGATCCTCATTGGTCTGAGCCAGAAGGGCTCTTCTGATATTCTTACCAGGGGAAGGCCTCAGCCTCTATGCCCTGTTGTTGGCCCTGCAGAGGAATTGGTTGGCCATGTGTGAGACTACGCCACGCTGCCTGCCTCCCAGCCATTGGCTTAGCTAGTTGGAAAAGGCGCTGTGTACCTTCATGGAAGTCACATCCACCCATGGCTCTCAGCCACAATGACCGAACTTCAATATTCAGACTGTAACCCTCTGAACTCCACTGCCTGTACACCTTACATGGACACCTGGTTGGCCGCTGTGTGAGACGGGATGCTGGAACTGGTTGGCCATGTGTGAGATGGGATGCTGGACGAGATGGACCTTCACTGGTCTGAGCCAGAAGGGCTCTTCTGATGCTCTTACCAGGGGAAGGCCTCAGCCTCCCTGCCCTGTTGTTGGCCCTGCAGAGGAATTGGTTGGCCCCTGTGTGAGACGGGATGCTGGACTAGATGGATCCTCGTTGGTCTGAGCCAGTTACAAGGGCTGGAACATTCCCTCTGTTAACCGGCTAGATAGCTTGGTTCAGAACTTGTTAACTAGATGAATTATGCAGCAGCAGATTTGGAAAACTTTTAAATGGCTTTTTAAAAACACACGTGCTTCTAAAAACTGCAGGTGGCCAAGGCCGTCTGAGGAGAGGCATTCCATGCTGCTGCGGGAGAGAGAAAAGGGCTGGCCTCTTCTGAGAGTGGGGGGGGGGGCTTCGACAAGACTCTGGTTTACAAACCGGCCTCCCCGTACGAATCCGACTTCCGTTGGCCCAGCTGGCTCAGTGCTGGCTCCTCCACCAGAGCCGGAGGCAGAGAAGGGCCTGTCCCACTCCCCGCTGCCAGGGGTTGCCAACTCTGCATTGGGAATTTCCTGAAGATTTTTTTTTGGGGGGTGGAACCTGGAGAGTGCAGAGTTTGTGAAGGGAAGGGAACTTCAGCTGGGTATAATGCTACAGAGTCGTCGTCCCCCTCCAGTGCAGCCATTTTCTCCAAAAGAACGGATCTCAGACATCCGGCGATCAGTTTTAATTCCAGGAGACCTCCAGGCCCTGTCTGGAGGTTGGCAAGCCTGCTGCTGCTTGAGACCTTTTCCCTGGGAACTCCGACACACAAAGCAACCTCGGCTCTTCTTCCTTTCCCTTGGCTTCTCTGATTTCCAGGAGCACATGCAAATATTCCCAGTCAGTCAACTGATCCACGGAGTCATAAATCCATCAACTAACATGTGTTTGATCAGATAACGTTTTTTACTTCATCTGCCCCAACTTTGGCACAGAAGAAGTCTGAGCAAAGGATTACAGCATAAACCCTTCTTGGTCCACCTCCTTGCTTGGGTTGTGTTTGTATGTCGGTATGTTTTTAACACAGTGTTAAGGGCATTACAGATACATTTTAAATGCTGATTGGAATGTTTTAATTCTTTGATGTTGGCCACCTTGGCGACCCGATTTGGGTGGAAAGGCAACATGCAAATGTTTAAAAATAATAACAGTAAGATTGGATTTATACCCCGCCCTTCACTGCCTGAAGGAGTCTCAGAGCGGCTTACAATCTCCTTTCCCTTCCCCTCCCCACAACAGGCACCCTGTCAATGTTCCCTCTCAGCTGAGTTAGTGTGAGCTAGCTCACAGTTTTTTAGCCTCCGGTTCACACATTTTTGTCTTAGCTCAGGAGGGATGGCTCCATAGCAAACTAATTTATGCAGTAGCCAAGTCACTCACTCACAACTGTAATGCCAATAGCTCACAAAGTAGGATTTTTGCTCACAAGACTCCACAGCTCAGAGGGAGCATTGCCATTTAAATTGCTCCAAAGGATGCAGTTGGCTTGTACCTCGTTCTACTGGCGCATTCCCCAGTACATGTTCTAAGATCTCCCTGTTTTGACTTTGGGAGAGTTTGGATGAGGCAGGGCAGGTTTGGGGTTTTTTTTAAAGTATATACGCAGCTGCATGGCATTTGTACAGTTTCTGCCCCCTCCCCCAGGTCTTTACCATTTAAATTTCTCAGGCATGGGGGGAGGTGGGTCTCTCTCAGCTCTTGTCATGCGCAGGTGAATGCACACAACATCACGGAGCCACCATGCAATGCTTTCCTTCGACTTGCCACCGACCCAGATCAGCAAATCTTTGTGCAAATCTTTGAGCTGCTCTTCTTAGAGAATAAATGCAACCAGATACATTGCCTGGTTCAGCATTCTCAGTTTGGGGGTGGGGGGATGCTAACCGTTCTCCCCGGTTTGCTAACCTGTCCTGCTTCAGAAGGCAGGGCCGAGGAGGCCAAGTGAGCACCGCAAGAGGAGGCCAGGTGGAAGCAAAGGGGGACCAGGAACTGGGTACCCGACAGGGATCCTGGGTGGCAGAACAGGGTGCCTGCGGGTGACTCGCACGGCTGCCGCCCTTTCTGGGAAAATGCTGCCAAATCAGGCACATTTTCAGCTGCAGAGGCTCAGGCAGTGGCCAGTCCAGCGGTGGGGTGTTCATGTGTGAACCGGCCCCACGTGTTTGCACGCACTGACAGGGGAGACAGCGCGAGAAGCAGGAACGGAGCGCGAGAAGAACAAACACATGGGCACATTTGCGCACTCCCTCTACCCAGCCATACCCCTGAGAGAGAGACAGAGAGAGTGTATCTTGGCCCAGCCGGCGGGCCTTGACGCCAGACCCCAAAAAACCCAGGAGCCGAAAAGAAAGCCACAGTCGAAAGGAGCCTCTCCCAAGATCAACAGGCTGCCTGCTGCTGCTGCTGAAGTTCGCGGCGGGCCAATCCCACCCAGTCGGGCTCCTGGGGTCGCTCAGCGGGAGCGGCGGGCGGGGAAGGCGGGCCCGGCCGAGGGTGGCCCTGAGCGCAGGTGGCTCCCGGGGAGAGTGGCGCTCGGCCAATCAGGCGGAGGGAAGGGGCCGGGCAGCAGGCGCCCGGGCGGCGGTGC
>NW_015162069.1:10681-16848 GCF_001447785.1 Gekko japonicus
GAGGGGGACAGAAAGGCCGCCCCCCCGCCTCCTCCACCCCCCAGGAGGGTCACTCTCTCGCCGCTCCCGCCGCTGGACCCGGACGCGCCCCAGCCTTTCACGTGCACCAGGCGGGCACGCATCCACACGTGACAAGGGTTTGCTGGCCAGCATCCGGCCGCCCCATCCCAGGGCAGAGCCAGAAGTAACTGACCCGCGGAGAAAAGAGGGCGGCGGCGGGGAGAGAAAGGGGTGCCAGCTCCAGGTCGGGAAACTCCTGGAGATTCGGGGGATGGAGCCTGGGGAGGGCAGGGACCTCAGTGGGGTGCAGTGCCACAGAGTCCACCCTCCAAAGCAGCCCCATTCTCCAGGGGAACCGGTGTTTGTAGCCCGGAGACCAGTTGTAATTCTGGTAGATCCCCAGGTCCCACCTGGAGGCTGGCATCCCTAGGTCTCGGGCAGATGTCCAGAGAGTGCTGGATGGGTCCCCTCCTTGGGTGGGGCCGGGTATTGGCTTGCAGCTTTGCTTGCGGGGGAACCAGCGAGAGACACACCTGATGCTGCCTTCTGCTGACGTTCGGGGTTGCCAGCTCCTGGCTGGGAAACCCCTGGAGCCTGGGGAGGGCAGGGGTTGAGGAGGGGAGAGAACCCAGTGGGATAGGATGCCAGGGAGCCCAGCCTACAGAGCAGCCCTTTCCTCCAGGGGAACTGTAGTCTGGGGGTGGGGTGGGATTCTGGGAGATCTCCAGGCCCCACATGGAGGCTGGCAACCCAAACCAGACCCTTGATTTCTCAAAGTTACTCTTGTATCTCTGACTGGCAGAAGCAATCCAGGGCCTAGAATCGAGGCCTTTCACGTCACCTGGTCCCTGCAGTCAGACCTAAGAGCATAAGAGAAGCCAAAGCTGGATCAGGCCAGTGGCCCATCCTGTCCAACACTCTGTGGCACACAGTGGCCAGAAAGACCAGGTGCCCCTCAGGGGGTCCAGCAGTGGGGCCAGGACACCAGAAGCCCTCCCACTGTTGCCCCCCCCCAAGCACCAAGTATACAGAGCATCACTTGCCCCAGCTTGAGAGTCCCTATCTATACCTTGTGGCTAATAATGGGCCTCTGCTCCATATGTTTATCCAGTTCCCTCTTGAAGCCGTCCATGCTCGTAGCCGCCACCACCTCCTGTGGCAGTGAATTCCATGTATGAATCACTCTTTGGGTGAAGAAGGACTTCCTTTTATCAGTTCTAACCCAACCACTCAGCAATTTCAGGGAGTGCCCACGAGTTCTTGTATTGTGAGAAAGGGAGATAAGTACTTCTTTCTCAACCTGCTCTTTCCCATGCATAGTCTTATAAACCTCGGTCATGTCACCCGTCAGTCGTTGTTTCTCCAAGCTAAAGAGCCCCAAGCGCTTTAACCTTTCCTTATACGGAAAGTGTTCCAACCCTTTTATCATTCGAGTTGCCCTTTTCTGCACTTTTTCCAATGCTATAATATCCTTTTTGAGGTGCGGTGACCAGAACTGTACACAGTACTCCAAATGAGGACGCACCATTGATTTATACAGGGGCATGATGATACTAGGAGCTGCGGTGGCTCAAGTGGTTAAGACACTGAACTGCAGGCTGTGGAAGGTCGGTAGTTTAGCAATTCGAGACCCGAGTGTGCCGCATGACGCAGCGAGCTCCCGTCTCTGGTTCCAGCTCCTGCCAACCTAGAAGTTCAAAAGCAAGACATTGCAAGTAGATAAATAGGTACCACTTCGGTGGGAAGGTAACAACATTCCGTGCGCCTTGGTGTTTAGTCATGCCGGCCACATGACCTCGGAAACGTCTTCGGACAGCGCTGGCTCTTCGGCTTTGAAACGGAGATGAGCACCGCAACC
Source organism: Gekko japonicus (assembly GCF_001447785.1). Taxonomy (NCBI): domain Eukaryota; kingdom Metazoa; phylum Chordata; class Lepidosauria; order Squamata; family Gekkonidae; genus Gekko; species Gekko japonicus. Next base: position 12,540 of record NW_015162069.1, read on the forward strand.
CTCGAGTCGGACTCGACTGGCTTTCGAGCAAGGGAACCTTTACCTTTATGATGATACTGGCTGATTTGTTTTCAATTCTTGCTGCAGAGGGAACTTCAGCCCGCAAAGCAGATGCTCTGCCACTGAGTTATGGCTTCTCCCTGTTGAATCAGGTTCTTGGGGTGCATCCCTAAGGACACTTTCCTGGGAGTAAGCCCTACTGAAAAACATGGGACTTATTTCTCAGTAGACTTGCTTAGGATTTCTCTCTGGGCCTATCAAAGTCTACTGTGACTGGCTGTGGTTCTCCACAGTCTCAGGAGGAGGTCTTTCCCATCACCTCCTACCTGGTCTTTTAAAGTGGAGATGCTGGGGGTTGAACCTGGGACCTTCTGCATGCCAAGCAGATGCTCCACCCCCTTGGAGTTCTGAGAGAGATGGGGAAGAGGGAAGGAGGCAAACATGACTCGGATGGTGTACTACTGATCTTCACAGCATGGACATTCTTCACACCAAAGAGCATGGCTGGTGGGCTGCAGGCAGGTCAGTGAAGAGCTTAAGGTGCATTTAGGCTACTGACAGAGCTAAGTTTGCAGAGGCAAGCCACGGGGAACCGACAGCAGTGTTCTCAAATAAGCATCACTTGGGAGCATGGGGGTCAATGTCTTTGCACATAGAAGAATTTTGACGAGTAATAAGACACACACAGAGAGAGAGTCTTCCCTAGGGTGATTTTTGTATGTGGATTGGTCTGCAGTTGCACCTCTGTGTCTGTTTGTCTCTCAGCCCCTAAAGGTGTTTACATTTAGGGTGGAATTAAATGTCATAAGAAATACCAGGCAGTGACTGAAAATGGCATCAAGTTCCAGCTTCCTCCTATAATTTACGGTCCTTTCATGTTTTCTTATCCTACTCCATGGGGGATACCATGTAAAAGATCAAGTTAAACTAGATTATATGGTACACGGAAATGAAATAGATTTTACTGGGGGGGGGGTTCTTCACCTAAGACTGCCATTTTCTGCAGCAGCCTCCCCCCCCCCAAATATTTCTCATCCCACGGGATGGTGAACAGTCTGCTGCTTGGATTTAGGAGATACAACTTGAAGTTCTGAAGAAATGAGCAGTGACTCATGAAAGCTCCTCCCCTGCCACACATTTTGTTAGTCTTTAAGGCAGGGGTGTCAAACATGTAGCCCGGGGGGCCGGATCAGGCCCCCAGAGGGCTTCTATCAGGCCCGCAGTGGAACTGGCTGTCTTCTGCTTCTGCTTCCAGTTCTGCTGTGTCATTGTAGGTTTGCAGCTTACAGATACACACCTGAACAGCATACTCAAGGTTGCAACTGCACAGACATTTTGATGCAATAATTCAGAGCAAGAGGTGTCAGTTATCAGACTGTCAGGTTCAACAGCAAGTAAATCTCCACACACGTTTCCAGGGAATCATTATGCTTTATTAGACTACAGGTACGTTGCCATGATCTACAGGGATATTGTTAGGAATGACAATGGGGCGGGTGCATCACTACATATAACATGATGCTGCAATTGGCTAAGCAAATGAAATCCAAGCACGCGCAGCGCCTCCCTATTGCTTACAGCAAGCGAGCAAGCATGTGCAGCCACGCCACAGGCAGGAAAGGACAAATACGAATGAAACATGGCAGCTAGCTGACACAGACACTGTTAAACAGAATATTGCAAGAGTGCTAATGTTTTAAGCATGATTTTATTTTAAGTAAAAGAAAACCCCTTTGTGTTGTGTCCTTTATAAAGTTTATATCTCCGCTACCTGGCATTACCTTTTATGACACACGTGGCCCAGCCCAACAAGGTCTCGTTTATGTCAGATCTGGCCCTCGTAACAAATGAGTTCGACACCTCTGCTTTAAGGTGCTCCTGGAGTCTTGCTCTTTTCTGCTGCTACAGACAGACAAACACGGCTGCCCATCTTGAACTTGAAGTTATGATATGGTTTGTAATTAAATCAAGCAAGAGTGGCATGTATTATGTTTTGTGTGGTTCTGGATAATAAATATCACGTCTCGCCTGCTGCATAGCTATATGTTCTCAATCAATTATTTGAATGAACTGTTTCACTAGTATTGGAAAAAGGATTTACTGAATTATTGCAGTGACGCTAGAATGTGGCTGTGGATGTCTCTGGCTGATGGTGCAGACAGAGACCCCTAGAACCAAATTAAACTATTATATATAGCTCGCTTGGTTACTCAGTACAGTAAAAAAATTAGAGATCGACGAAGCCATCCAGATGCCACCAACAATTCCCCAAAGGCATCCGTCCAAGGCTAATCTCTCCCAGGTGTGAACACAGAGACTTAGGAGCCAGTCCCTGGCACAGAAATGAATATCTATGAGAAAATGCAAGAGAAGGACAGGGTGTTAGAGAATGGCAGCATCACCCCTACTTCTGGAACACTGGGGATAAGGAACAGGGGCTTTCCTATCTCCTTGAACCACAAAGATATTAAATCCAAAGGGACAAACAGTCTGAACTTTCAGGAAAATCTAAATCGCCCATGATCCTCTCTGGGCACAGAGTGGCACCATTCTGATATCTGACACCTCTATGATGAAATCACTACATGCCTTGCGTTGGAAGCTGGAAAAACCAGTTCAGTTTGAGTCCAGAAGCGCCAATAAGGTCTATGATGGACTGTTGCCCTGTTCCGTTTTCTCTGCGGCCTGAACAAGGCTGAGTGTTGGGCACCCTGTGAAAGAAGCCCATCCGCCCTGGATGCAGCTGGAGACAGACCGATGCGGTTTGCAGAGAGATGAAACAGTATGGCAGATGCATTGCTACTTATGATGGGGAAACTCATCCAGCAAATCTCTCTGTTCATGGGTTTCCCTGGGGAGGGACTGTGGCTCAGTGCTAGAGTGTCTGCCTGGCATGCAGAAGGTCCCAGGTTCAATCCCTGGCATCTCCAGTTAAAAGGATCAGGATGTAGGTGGTGTGAAAGACCCCTATCTGAGACCTGGAGAGCCACTGCCAGTCAGAGTAGAGAATACTGACTGGATGGACCAAGGACCTGATTAGGTATAAGGCAGCTCCATGCATTAATGACTAATGAAATCTGGGAAAGGGACACGGCTCAGTGGTAGAGCATCTGCTTGGCATGCAGAAGGTCCCAGGTTCAATCCGTGGCCTCTACAGTTGAAAAGACCAGGCAGTAGGTGATGTGAAAGACCTCTGCCTGAGACCTTGGAGAGCCACTGCCTGTCTCAGGAGACAGTACAGATCTTGATGGACCGCGGGGGGGGGGGGTCTGATGATTCAGTGGAACGGAGCTTCATGTGTTCGTGTGTGTGTGTGTCCCTCAGGTCGTGAACCTCTTTGTCTAGAGATGGTACCAGGCACCAAAAAAAGTGAGTGAGCATCATGGTTCACAATTACTCTGTCATATGGACTAACTGGCAGCCTCCCCCCAACTCAAAACACCTTCTCACCAACAACCACAGACCACTCAACAGAGATACAAAGTCAGGAGCTAAGCCCTACAACCAGGGGTCATTTCATAGAAAAAGAGCTAGGGGAACTCATCAGCATAACTCATTAGCATATGCCACACACCCTGACATCACCGGAAGTGTGTCATAAGGCCACACCCCCTGACATCACCGGACGTGTGTCATAAGGCCACACACCCCGCCCCCAACGGTCCCGGCCGCCGGTGCCGGCCTTGCAGCTCCACTGCCGAGCCCCATGAAAGGCCTGGCGGTGGACCTGCAAGGCTGGCGGGAGTGCAAGGAAGCCCCGCAAAGGCCCTCCCTGGCCCCAGGCAGGCAGGGGTGGGGAGAGGCAGGGAGGAAGCAACTTACCCTCCCTCTTCTCCTGCCTCCTCCTGGTTGAATGAGGGCCGGAAGTGGGGCGGCCGGAGGCAGGGGGCGGGGCTTCGTCATGTGCCCCACCCCCATACCTCACCCAGGGGAACTGCGATCCCCCACGATCCCCCCGAGCAGGCAGGGGTGGGGAGAGGCAGGGAGGAAGCAACTTACCCTCCCTCTTCTCCTGCCTCCTCCTGGTTGAATGAGGGCCGGAAGTGGGGCGGCCGGAAGAAGGGGGTGGGGCTGCGTTCCCCCGCGTTCCCCCCCCAAAATGACCTCTGCCTACAACTGACGTAGATGCCAAAACAACACCCTCCAGGGGGCATCAACTTGGCCATTGTCCAATGCAATATATGCTGTCGTGGGCCAACAATGTCTTCTACTGTCTACACTGGACAAACGTGTCAATCTGCGTGAGAGGACTGATGGACACAAATCAAACATAAAAAATCACAGCATTCCAGAACCCACTGGGGGACAT
>NW_015162069.1:18686-28408 GCF_001447785.1 Gekko japonicus
CCGACGAGCTCAGCCACGCCCCAAACGTCGGCAACGTGGCTGCGTCACCTCCGGTGACACAGCTTCGGGGGCAGGGTTCTCCCCGGGCCCCGATTCCGCCAGGGCGGGAATCGGGGGCTCTGAAGCGGGGGGGTACCCGCCCCCCGGACTCAGCCCCGCCCCCAACATCAGCAACGTGGCTGTGTCACCTCTGGTCACCTCTGGTGACGCAGCTCCGGGGGCAGGGTTCTCCCCGGGCCCCGATTCCGCCAGGGCGGGAATCGGGGGCTCTGAAGCGGGGGGTTACCCGCCCCCCGGGCACATTTGGCAAGCCTAGCTCATAATGAAATAAATGTTGTTAGTCTTGAAGGTGCTTCTGGGTTTTTGCTTTAGTCCATCATACCACCATTCAATGTGGTGGGAAGCCAGGAGGTATTCTGAGTGCCTTCTAGGAATGTGCAGAATGTATATGCGTCACGTATACTTTTCCAGTGTTTTCTCCCCATCTATTTTCTTCAACTTAACTATATTATAGAGCAGAGGTCCCCAACTGTTTTGAGCCTGTGGGCACCTTTGGGTTTCTGACATAGGGTGGTGGGCGTAACCACAAAATGGCTGCCACACAGGCTTGCTCCTGGTCAGATCAGGGCATCCTCCCACCCCCGCTCCTGTTGCCCATTTAAAAAACAGTGGTGTTGCATGTGCTGTTATGTCACTTCTGGTGCAAACCCTGAAGAGATAGAGGGTAGCTCTAGGGATCATTGTAAACTCTATTATTTTACCATGGAGTTTACAAGGATTCCTAGAGCTACCCTACCTCACGTTCAGGTTTTCACCCCAAGTGCTGTAACAGTGTATGTGACATTGTGCTCACACGCACCCCTCCGGACCCTGCCTGCAAACTTACCACCAGCACAGCCTGACAGTCCCACCGCAAGAGACAGAGCCAACTGGAAAATGTCAGGGAGGGAGGGCATGCATAATTCAAATATTAACTTTTGAACATTTCAGACAGATGCTCAGTTTAACAAAATGCCTTTTAAAGTGAACATCTTGTTCAAAGCTAGGGTTGCCAAACCCCCCAGTTTGCCAGGGGTCCCCCGTTTTGGGGGGGGTGTTTGGGGGGAAGCCCTGCCCCCAACACCCACAGCCACCCCTTTCCCTTCTCTCTTGAGAGAGAGGGGTGGCTGCCTGCTTGAGATCAGGCTTGCAGGGAAATGCCAGCTTCGTGCACTTAAAAGGGAAACGAGGCTCTTTACTCTTAAAGGGGAAACGCCGGCTCCTTTAAGTGCAGGGAACTGGCGTTTCTGGAGATCCAGCGCGGGGGCGGGTGGGGGAGCGGCAGACGTCCCCAATGTGATGTCATCACGTCGGGGATGCCCTGCCCCCTCCAGGAACACCCCCAAAGTCCCCCGCTGGGGGTGGAAGATGGACTTGGCAACCCTATTTAAAGCTGTTTTCATGCACCTGCTTCCAGTTGTGCAGTGAAGATCCTTGCATGGTGGTAGCACCCGGGGGTGTCATATTGGGGACCCCCCTTACAGTCAATTATTGCTGTAGTTTGTTTTTCCAGTAACATTATGTCCGTGCAATGGGAATGTATTTGCTGTTCCAGTTATTAGTAAGGTCTTTGCTCTTGAGCATATAATCATTTCAGGGCTGGATATCCCAGTCCTTCCACTACGTAACCATTCTGCATCACAAAAGCCACGCTGAATCTCATAAATGGCGAAAATATGGAACATGCTGCAGGAGGACGTCAAAGAAACAGGGGTCATTTCCTGCGAGAGTGCACAGGAATGAGGAGCAAGAAGCAGCGAGGTAAGTTGCAGAGGGGGCCCCCTGCCTTCAGGTACCAGCTCTCCCTCTTCTGTGAGGGCAGATCTGCACGTCCCCCCCCCCAATAGCTAGCAATCCAAAAGAGTCCAGTGGAGCCTGAGTGGTGGGTGCTGCCTTCTGACACACTTCCGGTGATGTCAGGGTGTGTGGCATATGCAAATAAATTATGCAAATAAATCATGCTAATGAGCTCCTGCACCTCTTTTTCTATGAAATGACACCTGCAAAGAATGGTTTAGGGCCAGTGGAGGCTTCAGAAGGCCAGCGGCTGAGCTTGGGAGGGTGAGGGAGGCCTGTGTGTCCTCTTATTCTTCCACCCCCGCCCGAAAGAATCAGCAGCAGCGGCCATGCCTTGTCCTGTCCTGTCAGAAGCCGGGGTGGGACTCTGTGGTTGCATCCCTTGGGGACTGCTTTCGCAGGAACTCCATCCTTACTCACAGTTACAGGAAACCTTGAGAACAGCTCCGTGCCGGAGGCAGTGCGTTGGCGCCGTGCACTGGAGGCAAACATGGAAGGGAAGGCATTGGGAGCGTTCCAGAGGAACAGACTGTCGGATCTGGCCCTCGTTCCCACGGAGGTGGCCGCCCTCCCTCTGTCTGGTCTGCTTTGATTTACACTGCAGGTCTCCAGTGACTGAGTACTCCTGCATATGGCGGGGGGGGGAACCTGTTGTGTCTGACAGAAAGCGCTGTACTTTCCCTGGCTACAGACATTCTGGAAGCTGCGAATCCATTCCAGCTTAATGGCACGGGGAAGGGACCGCGGGGGATTCAGTGGAAGAGCCTCTGCTTGGCATGCGGAAAGTCCCAAGTCCAATCCCCAGGATCTCCAGTTAAAAGGATCAGGCAGGAGGTGACATGGAGGACCTTTCTCTTCTTGAAGCCTTAGAGAGCTGCTGCCACTCTGTGTAGACCAGGGGTCCCCCAACGTGGCGCCCGCGGGCACCGAAGTGCTAATCGGTACTTTTCCTGGCACCCAGTATCACGTGATTTTGCAAAGTGGGGACAGGTGGGGCTTTCGCCCAGGAAGGCTTCTGGTTGGCCACTGGAGATTTGATTGGCTATGCACATTTTTTAAAAAAACATTGCTTTGGCAGCAGCTGCCACCACATCACTGTGTGACTGAAGGGGGCGCTGAAGGGAACTGAAGGGAAGCTGAGGGAGTTGTATTGTGGCTGTTAGGCCTCCTGCAGCAGCCATTTTGCAGCTGCAGCCACCATACAGTGTCAGAATCCCAAAAGTGCCCACAGGCTGAAGAGGGCTGGAGGCTCCTGAAGTAAACAGTACTGGACTTGATGGATCAAAGTTTGTGTGTGTTCCTCTTACCCACAGTATGGCTTCCGCCAGGGGTCATTTCGTAGAAAAAGAGCTAGGGGAACTCATTAGCATAACTCATTAGCATATGCCACACCCCCTGACATCAGGGGCCCGGCGGTGGACCTGCAAGGCCGGCGAGAGTGCGAGGAAGCCCCGCCAAGGCCCTCCCTGGCCCCAGGCAGGCAGGGGTGGGGAGAGGCGGGGAGGAAGCAACTTACCCTCCCTCTTCTCTTGCCTCCTCCTGGCTGAAAGAGGGCTGGAAGCGAGGTGGACGGAAGCAGGGGGCGGGGCTTCGTCATATGCCCCGCCCCCCGCACCTCACCCGGGGGAACTGCGATCCCCGCGATCCCCCCCGAATCGACCTCTGGCTTCCGCTATCACCTGTAGCTGGAGCCGACCAGCCAACACTAACCTGCCAAAAGGGACTCCCTTTCTGTTTTAACTGCATATACCTATCTCTGCCCTTCTCTTTGCTCGTGTTTTTCTCTTCCTCTCTCCCTTTTTTCCTTTTGCTTGATAAAGACTGGTGATGTGGTTGGGAAGTGGCCCATGTGCAGCTTCTGACTCACCTGTCAAAGATTCATGGCTCTAAACTCTGACAGTGGGCAGCACCTCAAGGGCTCCCAAATCCTGAATACATCCTCTTTAGATCTCATGCTACTGATAGTAGATTTTTCTAAAAGTGAAACTGAGAAATTTAAAACAGAATTGAATTCCATGGAGAGTAGTCTTAATGAGACGTGGTCCCCCCCTCTGTGTTTGATACCAAGATGGAGGAAATATGTAAGAAATTACACGATTCTGAGATGGGCCTTATGGAAAATTCTTACTGTATAGGATTTGGGAGCCCTTGAGGGGCAGCCCACTTTTGTAATTTAGTGTTTTTGGTCACGGCAGCTCTCTCACCCCGTTGTCCTTTGCTGTTTTTTTAAAGACTCATAGCTCAGCAGAGTACAATCCTAGACAGAGATGACATCTTCCTAAACCTGTTGAAGTCTCTGGATTCAGAAGGGTGTAATTCTGTTTAGGATTGCACTGTGAATGACCTAATGAGTATGGATTGCCTTAAAGGGGACGCAATTGGACCACACAGGGTAGATTTTCTAAAGACTTTTCTTCCAAAATGACTGATGTTCAGAACGTCCCACCAAATAGGAACAGAATCTATCTTTTCTTCACCAAACCACATTGAAAATTCTGCCTGTGTTTACTTGGATTCAGATACTGATGGCACAATCCCTTATAATTATTTTTCTTTCCCCTCCCCTTTTTTCTCTTGTAATTATTTTTCTTTTGAAGATACAGCGGGACATTGAGCAAAGGTAGAACATTGTACTGGCAAGATTATAGAGACTTAGGAACGCAGTGGTCATGGGCGATTTCAATTACCTTGATATCTGTTGGAAGTCCAACTCCGCTAAAAATGAAAGGTCCAATAAATTCCTGACTTGTCTTGCTGACAACTTCATTTTCCAGAAAACGGAGAGGGAAACCAGGGGATCTGCTATCTTGGACTTGATTCTCACCAACAGGGAAGAACTGGTCAGTGAGGTGAAAGCAATGGGCATCCTGGGTATTGGTGACGATGTAATTTTGGAATTTACAGTCCTTGGGGAAGGGAAAAGATGTACATAGTCAGACATATAGGTTGGACTTCATAAAAGCAAATTTTAACAAACTTAAAGTTATGCCAGGTAGAATTCGTAGAAAAAGAGCTAGGGGAACTCTAGGCTGCCAAGTGGGGGCGGGTAAACCCACGCTTCGGAGGCCTGATTCCCGCCCCCGCGGAATCGGGCCCCGGGGGGAACTCCGCCCCCCGAAGCGCAGCATGGGTGCGTCATCAGAGGTGACGCAACCACATCGATTACGTTGGGGGCGTGGCCCCGATCGTCGGAGGGAAAACTCTATGGTTTTCTTCCGACGATTGGAGCCATGGCCTCAACGTGATCGACGTCGCGTGTCACGTCACGTCAACATACGGCTCTTGGAGCCCGGCGAGGCTCCCCCGCCGGTAAGAAAAATTGACTTGGCAACCCTATCCCATGGTCAGAAATACTTAAGAGAGAGTAGTGGTTAAGAGCACAGACTTTAATCTGGGAGAAGCATGTTTGATTCCCCACTCCTCCACATGCAGCTGCTGAGTGACCTTAGGTCATTTACAAGTCCTTTCACAGCTGTTCTCTCATGGGCAGTTCTCTCAGAGCTCTCTTAGCCCCACCTACCTCACAGGAAATGTTCCCTCTAAGCTCTGGAATCTTGTGAGCAAAAATTCTACTTTCCGAGCTACTGGCACTGAAGTTGTGAGCAGATGGTTTGGCTACTGCATAAATTAGTTTTCCTTGGAGCCATCCTTCCTGAGCTAAGACAAAAATGTGTGAGCCGGAGGCAAAAATACCTGTGAGCTAGCTCACACTAACAGCTTAGAGGGAACACTGCTCACAGGGTGTCTGTTGTGGGGAGGGGAAGGGAAAAGAGATTATAAACTGCTCTGAGACTCCTTTGGATAGTGAACGTCAGGGTATAAATCCAATCTCTACTTCAGGAGTGAGTGGGAGTTTCTTAAAAGCAAAATACTGAAGGCACAATCCTATGAGAAGGAAAAATGGGAGGAGCCTAAAGAAGCCAAGGTGGCTCCATAAACAGCTTTCTAAAGATTTGAGAAATCAAAAAGACTCATTTAGGAAGTGGAAAATGGGCCTTATAACCAAGGGGAGTGTTAGGAAAACTAAAGCTCAGTATGAGCTTAGGCTAGTGAGAGATGCTAATAACAACAAAAAAGGGTTCTTTTCTTATGTTCAAAGTAAGAAAAAGAGCAAGGACATGGTGGGCCCATTGCGGGGACAGGAAAGTGAAATTGTAACAGGTGGTGAAGAGAGGGCAGAACTGCTCAGTTCCTACTTTTCCCCAGTCTTCTCTTGCAAGGAAAATGGTGCTCAACATGGCAAAAACAGAACACACGATAAGGGAAGGGAGCTGCAGCCTAGGAGCGATATCGGGGTAGTACATAAACACCTAGTTTCTTTAAATGAAACTAAGTCCTCAGAGCCAGATGAGCTGCATCCAAGGGTACTGAAAGAACCTGTCTGAGCCTCTGTCTATTATTTTTGAGAACTCTTGGAGAACAGGTGAGGTGCCAGAAGATTGGAGGCGGGCAAATGTTGTCCCCATCTTCAAGAAGGGGAAAAAAGAGGATCCGGTTAACTACTTATGTCAGCTTGACGTCTCTACCTGGAAAAGTTTTAGAACAAATCATCAGTCCATCCTTGAGCATTTAGAAAGGACGGCTATGGTTACTAAGAGCCAGCATGGGTTTCTCAAGAACAAGTCACGTCAGACTAACCTTATCTCTTTTTCCGAGAAAGTTACTCCTTGCTGGATCAGGGGAATGCTGTAGACATATTTCAGTAAGGTTTTTGATAAGGTTCCACATAATATTCTTGTTGACAAGTTAGTAAAATGTGGTTTGGATCCTATTATTGTTAGGTGGATCTGTAACTGGTTGATTTGTTCAGTCAACCAGTGGTTGTTAATTGTTCCTCATCCTCTTTCACCTCGCCAACTAGTTCTTCCCTGCTGGTGAGAATCAAGTCCAAGATAGCAGATCCCCTTGTTTCCCTCTCCACTTTCTGGAAAATGAAATTGTCAGCAAGACAAGTGGAGTGTCTCAGGGATCTGTCCTGGGACCTGTTTTGTTCAACATCTTTATAAATGGTTTGGACGAAGGAATATAGGGAATGCTTATTAAATTTGCAGATGATACCAAATTGGGAGGGGTAGCAAATATGGTAGAAGACAGAGTCAGGATACAGGATGATCTTGACAGGCTGGACTACTGGGCTAAAACTAATAAAATGAATTTCATGATTCAAAATGATTAGAGAATCTGATTCGGCCCGGGGCTGCCCGAAAGGGGGCCGAATGGGCCATTTTGGGGGGTGCAATCGGTTCGGATGAACTGAATGCACATCCCTATTCCTGGCAGAGCAGTTCCTCAGTGGAACAGGCTTCCTAAGGAGGTGTTGGGCTCTCCTTCTGTGGGGTTTTTCAAAGAGACGCTAGATGGCCAAATGACAGCAATGCTGATTCTGTCAAACTTAGGCAGCTCATGAGAGGGAGGGAAGGAAGGGTTGCCTCAGTGCTTAGTTCTTGTGGCCTTTTCTTACATGCCCAGGGAAATGCCGATTGCCACTTTGGGGTCAGGAAGCAATCTTCTCCAGGCCAGTTTGGCCAGGGAGTTTTTTCTGCCACCTTCCAGGCATGGAGTAGGGGTCACTGGGGTTGTGTGTGGGGGAGGTATTTGTGAATTTCCTGCATTGTGCAGGGGGCTGAACTAGATGGCCCTGGTGGTCCCCAGCGTTTTGTTCCAAGCAAGCTTAAAATGTCATGAAGAATCATTTATCTTCAGCAAGAAGTGACATTTTTTTAGATGGAAGCCCTTTGATACTTGCTTATTGTTCATGACTGGGAGGCAAAGTTGCAATTAAAATACAACCCCTTATCTTATTTGAAAAATAAGCATTGTCATTACTTTGTCATTTTCATTTTGATTGACATGCCCTGCCTGTGTTCTTCAAATCACACTGAAATCAATTTTCCTGCTCTAATGCCATGAGTGTGCATGGGAGTGGGCAGTCCTCAGAGTCACCTGGCCCCAGGCATTTAGGGCTGTAAAGGTCATAACATTAATTTTCTTGGCAGCCAGCAGGGTATCAGTGAAGTTGTTGTTTCACACTGGTAAGATGGAGCCAGCCCCAGTCAGCAACTGGCCTATTGCAGAGTGCACTAATCCCGTCACGTGGTCGTATGTCCCTTTCTCCAAGGAGCTCAACCCAAACTTCCACTAGATGTCATTTACATATTTAGAATATACTGAGTTGCTTTTCCGTTGTTGTGTTGCTTTTCCATTGTGTTGCTTTTCCACTGAAGATGCTCAGGGCAGCTCCAAGCAATAATGAAACACAAGCATAACCCGAATGATTACAAGAGAGAGTAAGGAAGACATTCAAAGGATAAAGCACAAAAGCTGAAAACGGAAAGAGTCTAATTGAAAAGCCAGGGGTGTCCTGGCAATTTAAAGCAGCTCTTGAGATGACTGAGCCGAGATGTGCCGGAAGCGCCGCAGGGTCTGCTGGACTCAAGGTTGTCAACCCCACCTTGGGAAACACCTAGAGGTCTGGAGGCGGAGCTTGGGGAGGGGTGGGATTCCTGCCACAGAGGCCGCCCAACAAAACAGCCATTTTCTCCAGGGGAACTGATTTGTGTTGTCTGGAGATCAGTGGTCATTCTGGGTTGGCCCTTCAGGAACATTTGGACCGGCCCATCTCTCTTTAAAAGGCTTTCTAAAATTTATTTTTATTTATTTATTATCTGTATTTATACCCCGCCCTCCCCGCGAACAGGCTCAGGGCGGCTTACAAAAGTTGGTACAATGCACCTAGTCAACATAAAACTTTTAAATAAATAAAAATGAATAAAATAAATAAATAAAAATGAAAGTTAGCCAATAGAGTCCTGAAGTTCTGTTGCCTGTCCCTAATAAAAAAACTGTTCCTGTTTTGCCTTTTGGGGAGCTGTTATAGATGCGTTTTGCAAAACTTTTACTGTGCACAGACATGCTAGAGTTCTAGGGATGCCAGCCTCCAGGTGGGACCTCCAGGTGGGACCTACAGGTGGCAACCCAGAATTACACCTCATCGCCAGACTACAGAGATCAGTTCTTCTGGAGAAAATGGAGGCTTTGGAGGGTGGACTCTATGGCATCGTACCCCACTGAGGATCCTGTCCTTCTCAGGCTCTATTTCCAAATCTCCAGGAGTTTCCCAACCTGGATCTGGCAACCCTATCCCGCATCCCCTGCGGGTGGCTAAGGGGGATCTGGCAACCCTATGGGGCAGTGACACATTGGTAGGGCTGCCGGTTCCCCCCCGGTTTCTGGAGCTTAAATAGCTGACTGGACACCCTGGCTTCCTTTTTATTTCCCTGTAGCTGCCTGTCCAAGAAGCAAACACTGCTGAAAGTTTTCTTGAACTGCAGCCATTATCCAGTCAGATGTATTTTGAAGTTTACAGTCATATCAGAAGTTCTTGAGAACAAAAAAAGGAAGCTGGTATGATCAGCCGACGGACACACCCTGCCTGTGAAGCCAGTGTGGTATAGGGGTGTGTGTGTGTGTGTGTCTGCAGAATGCTGTCAAGTCGCAGCAGACTTCTGGCGACCCCAGCAAGGAGCTCTCAAGGCAAGTGGGAAGCAGAGGTAGTCGGCCGTTGTCTTCCTCTGCAAGAGTCTTCCTGGGATGGCCGCCCTCCCTAGTACCGACCCTGCTGCGCTTCTGGGATCTGAGGGAATCGCCTTCCTTCCCCAGGACAGGCACAGGCATACATTATATAGCAGTGATGGCGAACCTTTTAGAGACTGCGTGCCCAAACTGTGACCCAAAACCCACTTAATTATCGCAAAGTGCCGACACGGCCATTTAACCTGAATACTGAGGTTTTACTTTAGAAAAAACAACCCAGACATTAACTTAAGAGGATCCAAACAAAGTAAGGAAAGCAATTCCAAATGCTTTCATTTACTTAACATTGGCCC
>NW_015162069.1:28447-29665 GCF_001447785.1 Gekko japonicus
TGCCCACAGAGAGGGCTCTGAGTGCCACCTCTGGCACCCGTGCCATAGGTTCGCCACCACTGTTATATAGTATCCAGCAGGCAAAAAGGAAGAGGGGGAGACTCAGGTGTCCAACTGTGGTGTGAAAATAGGTATTACAAACAGAAAAAAATGTATCCAATTTCCCAGCTTCCCCAAATTATGCATTTTTTTTACTTTATCCACAGTCCATCTTTCTTGCTGAGGCTCAAGACAGAGTGTAAAATAGAAAAACAACACAAGGAGGAAAAAAAGGGAAAAGCGGATCATAAACATTAGAAAACAATGCAGTAAAAACAATAACTTGGGTCAGTCACACACTCCCGGCCTAACCTACCTCCTAGGGTTGTTGTGAGGATAGAATGGAGAACAATGTAAGCCTCTTTAGGTTCTGTAATGTACTCCGCCATGACCACGTGCGCGACCGTTGGGCCATGTGGTCATGCAAAGTCCTGAAGCTTCGCTCCCGATAGAACAATAGCCAAGCGGATCCTAGCCCGCACCTATCAGAGGGCCAGGTCCGCAGCCGAGAGCCTATGGGACTCTCGGCTACTGTATATAGCCTATAGGGAAGTAGGGTGTGTGTTTTGGTGGAGGGTTTTCTGGGCATATATACCGGCCTGCGAGCCGGCTTACTTTGTCTTGTTCCTTCTGAATAAAAGTACTTGCTGAAATCACTCAACGCTTCTCAGTACTTTTCACTGGCGACGAAGGTGGGATTCTACCTTCCCTGAACAGGACCCGGACGAGACCAAGCCTGCACCGAGCTCCGATCGAGACCACCGCCGCGTTCCGCCGTTCGGCTCAGAATCACCGCTCATCGCAAGCGCCTCGCTCCATCAGACAAGCAAGCAAGCCCCGCTCACCGCACCTCGCCTCGCCTCGCTCCTGAGACCTCGTAAGGCATCTCCGCTCACCGTTTTCGCATCGCATCTCGTCGCAACCAAACAAGAGAACTTGAGAACATGTCTTCGCCGGCCTCCACCTCGTCCTCCGCTTCCTCCGCCGCCGCCTCAAACTCCTCCGAGGGCATCGCTCGCTTTGACCTCTCCCGTCCCGAGCAATGGGAAACGTGGGTAGTGATCCTCGAGAACTACCTGAAGTGCCTGAACATCACCGATCTGGATATGAAGAGGGCCCATCTCATCCGCTTCTGTGGGATGGACACCCTCCTTCTCCTGCAGGATCTGATAGGACCTC
>NW_015162069.1:30116-30774 GCF_001447785.1 Gekko japonicus
GTCGTCGCCTGTCGTCTATCCATGCGGCAACCCACTACACAATACCTAGCCTGGAAGACACGCTGCTAAATCAATTCATCGTGGGCATCCGAGAGTCCAAGTTGTGCTGACGCCTAGTCAGGCAGGACAATTTGACTCTGGAACAGGCCTTGAAGGATGCCGCGGCCTACGAGCAAGGCCGACAAGACCGCAGCGCGGTCCATCGCACCCAAGCCACATTGGAGTCGGCCGACTCTGAGGAAGACGAGGTGCTGCCAATCCGCCGCCAAACCACGCCATCGCATCGTTCGAGGGGAGCACCGTCAGCGAGGACGTATGAGCCAGCCCTACCATGTGCCAGCTGCGGAGAGGCACATGAACGCCGGACCTGCCGTTTCTGGGACGCCGTCTGCCGGGCCTGCAACAAGCCGGACCACATCGCCAAGGTCTGCCGCGGCCGCCGACAACAAAACAAGAAGTCGATGTACTTTTCAGGTTCACAGCGGGAGAAAGGTGGGGTATGAATGAAGGAAATGCATAATAACTATAGCTGAAGATGGGTGGTAGATAAAAAGTAGGTTGGCTGGTGGATGGGAATGAGAGAAGGAAGCAAGGAAAGGGGAGAGGATATTTGGGCTGCCAGGAGGAGGGCAAGAGAAAATTGTGGGGGCAGGGATAC